>NC_061120.1:172960529-173034061 GCF_002878395.1 Capsicum annuum | reverse complement strand
ATGTGAAATGTGCAGGTCTGAATAGATGCAGAAAGAGTTGCAGACTTAGATGGCTAAATTATCTAAGGCCATATACTAAGGCTGCATTTGTTTTTAACATTTAGACGTCTGAATCTGAATGCACATCTGAATGATTAAAATATTGTTTCTAGATCTGAAAACTGAAGGATTAAGATTGTTTGTTTTTCAAAATCTGAATGTGCAATATTTTTTTTATTTGTATATATAATAAAATAAAAAATATAATTCAAATCAAAAATTAATTATATATTAGAAAAGTATGTAATTTAATACAACAAAATTATAATTTGATTGAGAAAAAACATTTCTGTTTGTTAGTGATAGTGGAGATGGTTTATAATGGTGGTTGCGGTGACAATGATTGATGTTAGTGATTAATAATGTTGGTGGTGATAGTTATGATGCTTGGTATTATAGTGATTATTATGATGGCGATGATTTATGGTGGTGATAGTGGTTGTGATGTGACGTTACTTGATGTTAGTAGTTTGAGGTGTTGATTATGTTGGCTGACAAATGAATGCATAATGGTTGACGATGTATTGGTGCTAGTTGGAGATGTTGTTTGTTGTGATGGCGGAGATGGTTATTAGTAGAGATAAATTATGGCGATGGCAGTGGTTGAAGTGGTGGTAAAGGTGGCATTACTAGTGACAATGATGGTGGCGGCCGAAGAATGTGTGGAGGTTGTGATGTATTAATGGTAGTTAGTGGTGGTGCTAGTTGTGATAGATGAGTTGGTCGGTAGTAGAAATTGTCCGGTGGTGATTGATGATTGTGGTGCTGTTGACGACGGTGAATATAATTAGAATAATAGTTGTAGTAGGTGTGGTAGCAGTTGACAATAGTGGTTGGTAGAGATATTTGTTATTGATGGTGGTTGTGACAGTGGAGGTGGTTATTAGTGGTGGGTGGTGGTTGATAGTAGTGGCGGGGGCAGAGGTAGTTAGTGGTAGTGACTACTGATTATGAATAGAGTGTGAATATTATCCAACACCAAAATATCTCTTCAAATCTATTAAGACATGGTTCTAGATCTGAATGATTAAGACCTATTCAGACCTATTAAGAGCTAAAATCTTAATAAAAAATCAATGCACTTAATGGTCCGAAGTCTGAATCATTCAGATTCAGACCTTCATTAAGTGCAAACAAATGAGGCCTAAGAGAGGTAGACGTCAATCCAGATGAGGTGAATCTCATTTTGAGGCTTCATAAGCTCTTACTCTCTTAGGCAATATGCAAGTTTATATTTTAGACTCACCCAAATTTGTACAATTATCTCATTACAGAGTTTATTATGTTAGAGACTTTCAAGGAATAAGGAAAATAATCTCAAAATAAAGTTTGAGATTAACTTTATCTCATATTTGGTACTCCCTCCATTTAAAACAGAATGACCTACTTTTCTTTTTAGTTTATTTAAAAAAGAATGACCCTTTCCTTTTTTGACAAAACTTTTAATTCAACTTTCCACATGACATGTTTAAGACCACAAGATTAAAGTACATTTTGGTACGTTACTTGACATAATTTTAATTTAGGACCACAAGATTCAAAAGTCTTCTTTATTTTCTTAAACTCTGTGCCAAGTCAAACTAGGTAATTATTTTTGAAATGGAGGGAGTATACGGTATTACTTAGTTCTGGGAATATTTTATCCTACAATTTGTACTAAACTAGTGGGGTTACTATCCCATGAGAACGGTGGGATAATGTTTTAACTAGTTATTCAAGCTCAAAGTGTGATCAATATACACTGTGCATAGTTACTGTTCCATTGGATTTAAGCTTCTCGATTGTAGTGGGAAAGTAGTTAATTGGTTGGAAATGTAGTTGAGTTAGTTAGCAAAGTTATTAGACAAGTGGTTAGTTAGTTATGATGAGCTGACAATGAGCTGAAAATGAGGTCACTATCTTAGCTCAAGTCTATAAATAGAAGCAACATTATAATGTACAATGAATAATGATGAGATTTCAGCTTTACTCTCTATCCTTTTTTCTTCCTTGTTCATGGATTATCAAGATGTAATGCTTGAATTTCACATGGTATCAAAGCCACGAGCTTAATACTGAGAGTATTTTGATCACTACTCATCAAGTTCTCTGAGAATTTTAGGAACTCTATGTGTTCTTTGATTTTTCACTTTTTCTTCTTCGCAATTCTGATCTATATTGTAGTTCAATCCCTTCACTCATGACACCTAAAATTAATTAAAGTGATCCACTCTTCATTGGTGCTTCTGATGGTTCCAGTGCTGTGCTCATCCCAATCAAATTAACTAGCCTAGGAAACTATAGTCTGTGGAGTCGATCAATGCGAATTGCTCTCTTAGGGAAGAGAAAGTATGGTTTTGTCACTAGATCCTACAACAAGGAGTCATACAGAGAGGAACTCCATGAGCTGTGGGAAACATGCAATGCTATTGTCCTCTCCTGGATCATCAACACTGTGAGTGAAAACTTACTATCTGGGAAGATTTAAAGGAAAGATATGACAACGTGAATCGTATGCACATATATCGATTGCATCATGAAATTAATATGCACTCTCAAGGTATTGATTCAATCTCAGCTTATTTTACCGAATTGAAAAATTTATGGAGTGAATATGATGTTCTGGTTCCTAATCTTAGTTGTGATTTCCCTAAGTCTAAAGATTGCTCAGATCATATATATCAGCTGAGACTGTTACAATTTTTGAGTGGACTGAATGAGTCATACGATCAAGCTAGGAGACAGATCTTACTCAAGGGAGTGACTCCTACTCTTAATCAGTCTTATGCCATGCTTATAGAAGATGAGATCCAGCATTCAGCATGTATGCTTGTTGTGCATGATAGATCAGAATCACTTGCTATGCAAGTGAATCAAAATTATGGTTATGAACAGGGAAACACCAATTACAAGGGCAAAAAGTATGACTATTTTCACCTCTCAGGTCATACCAAAGAAACCTATTACAAACTGATAGGGTATCCAAATGATTAGAAAAACAAGAAGAAACAAGGTTATAATCCTTCCAGCTTTAGATCACATAATGCTGATGGTAACAATTTCTTATCATATAATAGTGGTAACAACTATAACAAAACTGGTAGTAAGTCCTCTCAAGCTACAAACATAGTAGCAGGACAAGTTGATGCTGCTAGTTCCAGTCATGATATGAATCCTACACCACTGGCAAAACCTCACATATTCACAGATGAAGAGTACACTTAAATTATGAACATGTTAAACAGGCATACCAAGGATATGAAACAAGTTAATATAATAGGTATTACCACTTGTTTTTTGTCCAAAGCTTGTTCTGATAGTTGGATTGTAGATTCAGGAGCTACACATCATGTGTCTGCACATAAACACTTGTTCAGAGTTAATACAAGCTTAGTTTCAAGATACTTGGACAAACTGCACCTTCTAACAGGTGATGAAGTTACAATTTCCCACACCGAAAAATCCTATATGTTTGCAGATGTGTGATCAAAGATGTTCTCTTTGTTCCAGAATTCAGATTAAATCTATTATCTGTTGCTAAGATAACCAAGCAACTTTCTTGCTTTGTGTCTTTTCATCTTGATTTCTGAGTCTTTTAGGATCTCTTCAATGGCAAGGTGAAGAGGATTGGTAGACAAAAGAGTGAACTATATGTTCTTAAAAGAGAATAGAAATAAAATACTGACCATGCAGGACCATGGCACAATAGAATCATTGCAAAAGCTTCAGCTCCCAGTTGCATAATGTGGCACTAAAGACTTGTGTATCCAGCTCCTCAGGTTTTAAGATGCTTAGAAATTCTGAAGAATCATAGTGATGTAAATATATTGAATAAATGCATTGTATGCCTACTACCTAAACATACAAGATTGTCATTTCCTGCAACTACTAGAAGGTGATCTGCATTTTTTAAACTTGTAGACATGGATTTATGGGGTCCTTATAGAGCTTCTAACTTTGATAATAAGTATTATTTCTTGACTATGGTAGATGGATATAGTAGATATACTTGGGTTCATCTGTTGTAGCTAAAATCTGAGACTATTATGGCTATTAAGACCTTCATATCCATGATTAAAACATAGTTTAAAGTGGTTATAAAGGCTATCAGGTCTGGCAATGGGACTGAGTTTATCAATTCTTAATGTTATACATTATTTTAGTCTTTAGGTATTCTATATCAAACCATTTGTCCCCACACTCCACAACAAAATGGAGTTGTAGAGAGGAAGGACAGAGACATATTAAATATTGCCAGAGCTCTCAAGTTTTAGTCTCACTTGCCCATTAAGTATTGGGGATTATGTGTGAAAGCTGAAGTATATATCATGAATAGGTTACCCACCTCTGTCTTGAGTGGTAAGATTTCTTTTCAGTTGTTATTCTCTAAAGATCTTAAGGTGTCTCATCTGAGAGTGTTTGGATGTCTGTGTTATGTAATTGTTATCCCTAGAGGTGATAAGTTCTCTGAAAGAGCTAAACCTCCATTGTTAGGTGGCTACTTAAAGTCTCAAAAGGGATACTTGTTACTGAATTTCCACTCAAAAAGGCTATTGGTTAGTAGGGATATTGTGTTTCATGAAGACACATTTCCTTTTGATCCATCACAAGTAAGGGTAGAACATACAAATGCTTCCAACAATGATGAAGACATCAATGACTTCTTGGCATCTATAGATGATGAAATTATACTAATGTCCCTGCTGAGGATTCTCCCATTGAAGATGATTGCTTTTTTGATACTGCACCACCTGGTATAGCTCCATCTAACACAAACACTAGAGCAGATTGTCAAGCTGAGCCTTCTCACTAGAACTAGTAGAACACCTGTATGGATGCACGATTATGTTGTCACCTTAAAACACCAGAGATGCTAGCATCCCTTAGCTAATAGTTTGTCTTATAGGAAACTAAGCCCTTTATATCAATGTTATTTGACAAATTTCTCTACCTGACTGAACCTCAATACTTTAAACAAGTTGTACAAGATGAAAGATGGGTGGAAGCCATGAAGTTAGAAATCCAAGCCTTGGAGGCCAACAACACATAGACCATTGTTAACCTGCCAAAAGGGAAGAATACTGTTGGTTCCAAATAGATATGCAAAATTAAATACCTTGCAAATGGTGAAGTGGAAAGGTTTAAAACAAGATTAGTAGCCAAGGGATATAGTCAATAGAAAGGGCTAGATTATCATGAGACATATTCACCAGTGGCTAAAATAGTTATAGTTAGGAGTGTGATTACTGTGGCAGTATCCAAAGGTTGGACCCTTAATCAAATGGATATATATAATGCATTTTTACAAGGGGATCTTGCGGAGGAAGTGTACATGGAACTTCTAGAATAATTAAAAGACAAGGGCAGCAAAAGGTCTACAAGTTGATCAAATCTTTGTATGACCTCAAGTAGGCTTCTAGGCAGTGGAACCTGAAGCTCACTCATGTATTGCTTGATGCTGGATTCACTCAGAGTGCACATGATTATTCACTCTTTACTCTGCATCAAGGTGATGATACAGTGGTAGTTCTTGTGTATGTGGATGATCTACTCCTTACTGGAAGCAATGCAATATTGATTGATGTAACCAAAGACAAGTTGCATCAACAGTTCAAGATGAAGGACTTGGGGGATGTCAAATACTTCTTAGGTATTAAAGTCCTTAGATCAACCTCAAGGGTCATATTAAACCAAAGAATGTATATCCTTGAATTAATTTCAAATACAGATTTTAGTGGTTCTAAACCTGCAATCACTCCATTAGAGTCCAATGTCAGGTTAACCACACAAGAATATGATCAAGCCACAGGTGCATAAGGTGATGAATTATTGTCTGATGTCTCTTCTTATCAAAGACTAGTGGGCAAACTCATGTATGCTACTATTGCAAGACAGATATCAGTTTTGCAGTCCAAACTCTCAGCCAATTCATGCAGCATCCCAAGAGATCATACTGGGATGCTTCTACCAGGGTAGTCAGGTACCTCAAAGGCTCTATTGGTCAAGGTATCTAGTTAAAGGCTGAGCATTCTACTACTCTAACTTGTTGGTGTGACTCATATTGGGCTACTTGTCCCAACACCAGACGATCAGTTACTGGATATGCAGTCCATTTTAGTGAATCCTTGATATCCTAAAAGTCCAAGAAAGAACACACAGTTTCCAGAAGTTCTGTAGTAGCTGAGTACAGATACATGGCTTCATCAGTTACAGAGATAACTTGGTTAGTTGGTTTGTTTCATGAACTCAAGGTTCCATTACTATGCCTATATAAGTCTTTAGTGATAGCAATTCAATCATTCAATTGACAAATAACCCTGTGTTTCATGAGAGAAAAAACACATAGATATTGACTACCACTTCATTAGGGACAACATCAAAAGTGGATTGATACAAGATGTACATGTTCACACACATGATCAGATTGCTAACCTTTTTACCAAGGCCCTAAGCCAAGCTCTACATGCCCATTTATTAGGCAAGCTTGGTGTGCTTAACATACTTCACCCTACAACTTGAGGGGGCGTGTTTTAACTAGTGATTCAAGCTCAAATTGTGATCACAACACACTGTGCATTGTTACTATTCGATTGGATTTAGGCTTCTCGATTGTATTAGCAAAGTAGTTAATTGGTTGGCAATGTAGTTGAGTTAGTCTGCAAAGTTGTTAGAGGTTGTTAGACAAGTGGATAGTTAGTTAGGATGAGCTGTCAATGAGCAGGAAATGAGCCCACTATCTTAGCTCAAGTCTATAAATAGAAGCAACATTGTAATGTACAGTGAATAATGATGAGATTTCAGCTTCACTCTTTATGCTTTCTTATTCCTTGTTCATGGATTATCAAGCTGTAATGCTTGAATTTCACAGATAAATAGTCCTATGAAATATCTCACCTCATGAGATATCCCGACCTATTCTATTCGGTGTACTAAACAATCCAGTAAGGTACAACTTATATATATATATATATATATATATCAAAAGTGTGAAGACCCTTAGAAAAGTGATTTGAACTTTTTTCCCTTCATTAAAAGACCATTCTTTAGACAAAACAATTTTTTCACTATTTTCTTCAATTTATTATTTAATTGCTTTTATTTTATTAACTAGACTCCTAAAATATATGGGACTCCTAAAATATATGGAAGGAGAATTAATTAATATTTTTCTTTGTACTTATCAATTAAAAGATTACTCCTAAAATAGGATAGAAAAATACTCCTAAAATAGGACTCTATTAAGGAAATACTTCTATAAATATTGAGATGCACATTAAACTAGAGAAGAAACCAATTTACTTATTGAAAAAATATGATTGATGCTCATCTAACTTGATTCATTTTTATGTCTAGATTGGTGGATGCTTAATTTTCTAACACATAACTTCTTCACTGTTTTTGTCAACATAATAGAATTCAACGTGTGTGTGTATATATATATATATATATCTTCTTTGTTTTCATTCAAGTCATTACTTAGGGTCAAATTTTTTGCTCAGACAAGAATTATTTTCATCAAAATTGATGCTTTGAAATCACTATTATATTATTTTGTTGTAGTTTACAAGTCGTAGATGAATTTACGGGTGGTAGATGAATGAATGTTAGTCGGTTTTGAGAAATTTTTTAGATAAAGGTTAGGTTTAGTAATATTATATTTATATCTCTGTTTTGAGAATATTTTTGTGTAAAGGTTTAGTTTAGATGTATTATTTTGATATCTCTATTATCGTATTATTTTGTTATAGTTTACAGGTGGTAGATGAATGTCGATCGGCTTAACAAATTTTTAATAAAGGTTAGGTTTAATTAAATAAATTCTCCAAAAGAAATGTCGAATTTAATTATTGTATTCATCTTTATTATTTAAACAAATATCCTATTTAGTGTAACGTTTGAACTCAATAAAGCAAGGTACACGCGCGAGACGCATATATATTTATATATATGTATATAGATATGTGTGTATATATATGTGTGTGTATATATATATATATCAATATGTCCTTTCATGCTTTGTGTACAAGCATATATATAATTCTCTTATACTGTTAAATGAGTAATTATAAAAAGACATGCATAAAAATATTTTGTTTCTTCATTTTTTGCATGGTTCTATAATTTAAACTCACGAGATCTTGTAGATTATGACATCATGTTAATTGAACGTACGTCATCATTTCATTTAAAAATTATACTTTTAATTTATATATGTATGTACTTAGAAAATTGAAAGGTTAGGGTGGTTGCTCCTCAGCACAGGGAACTGTTCTCAGATATACTTATGCAACAAGGACTAGGACAAAAAGAAAAAAGGAGTACAGGAATACAGAAGATAATAGACGCCAAGGTCTTATGTGTAAACTCCTTGCTTAAGGGAGAAAAACCACGACATGCCTTCAGGATTTTAAGCTCCATCATATTCTAGCAACTTTTTGAATACAGACTTCAAGGATTAACCTCTTAATTCTTTATTTCCTAGAAAAATCCTATTACAAGGAAACTAAGCAGTAACTCTACGGCTTCCACCTCCAGCTAACTCTAACTGGACTTCACAAGCTAACTCTAGCTTGAAAAATCACCTAACTCTGGATGATTATAAAGAGAGATTACACCACAACACCTACAGTGATCTTAAACAAGAATAGGATAAAGTTTAATAATAATATTACAAAGTCTCAATTGCAACAAAGAAATAAAAATACAACTCTACGAGCTATCAGTTCCTTATTGCAGCTGCAGCCTTTGATTTTCACTTTGAAGAGATATTTAATTGTAAGTATATGGAAGTGTTGGTATTCTTGTTGAGGAATATGGGCATTATATATTATGACACAAGAAAATCTAGTAGCAATCTCATTGTTTGAGGTAAAAAGGTGGCAGACAACTTTTCACCAAACTTTTGTACCTTGTGTCAGCTGGATTGTTGATTGTGATAGTGACATGTGAGCCCAACCTATTCCCTAATGCGTAGAATCTTGTCATCACAAAAAAAATTCAGGGAATAAGTCCAAAGCTAAAAATACCCATGGGCTATACGGGTCCATCTCTCCCTACCGAAAGGGCCCTAGTGCATGTTAGCCGCACAAACAAGGGAATCCACGACCCCATACCAATCCAAGGTACAAGTATTTCAAGTGTGAACTAAGAAAACGGTCAGGAAGACCCCCACACCGACAAATGTGGTTTTCAGTAGCAGTCCTCCCGGGACCTTCACCTTCCACAGCGAGCTACACAACTCCCTTTAACCCTAATTAAAACCCTTGCACAAAACTCTATCCATTTAATCAAGGAATATCATCCATTAAGGAATTATCAATGATATCATCATACTAATAAAAATATTACAAGCCAGATTCATTATGTCATTCCAATTATCCATAAACTTGGGGGAATCCACGACCCTAAAGCTCTAATTAGAAACCATCAATATTCCATTTACCTTTTTTGCAATGCAATAGTTTAGAAGATCTAAGCAGCGCCATAGTATTATTCATATTTCAAAACCAATTATGCATGTAGGTTGAGGTCATTACCAATTAACATTATCAAAATCTATTTATTTGGGGGAATCCACGACCCATCCCATAACCATGCCCATGCACCCCAATGGGTTTCAAAATTCATCAATAAAACATAAACAATGCATATAATCCATGTGAATACCATTTAAACAATAATCATCCAAAACTCTCAATCCAAATTCAAAATCCAATAACTAAATCACATAGATAACAATTAAATGCATGCTTTTATATAAAAATCAATTTATTGATGAGATACATGCCTTAAACGCACTAGAATTTGTAGTCAATTTGAATCTTGAAGCTCGGATGAATAATGCATAATGAAACCCTTGATTTTATCTTGGGTTTTGAGTTTGAGAGTGAAAGAAAGTAATTTGACCCATGAAAAATG
Organism: Capsicum annuum; assembly: GCF_002878395.1. Lineage (NCBI taxonomy): Eukaryota > Viridiplantae > Streptophyta > Magnoliopsida > Solanales > Solanaceae > Capsicum > Capsicum annuum. The sequence goes on along the minus strand of NC_061120.1, from coordinate 173,024,125 downwards.
AAGGAACTAAGCTTTTTTTATGTTTAAGAGTCATACAAGGGTGAAAAGACCCAAAATCTACTCACCCTAAGATAGAAAATTAAAAACTGCACGAAAATTATGCCTTGAAATTGTACGCCAATATCGCGGAGACTATCCTCCATGCTTCGTCAATATCACGGAGGGTAGCCTTTGTGACATGCAAAAGCGCTGAGGTTAATCTCAGTGGCACATTAATTTTGTGGACCCTTACTTCCTCGATGACCCAAAATGTCCCTGAATACTTTATAAAATTTTGAAACTTTCCCGAATTATTCTTTTAACAGCCCTAAATATGATTCAAGTGAAAAATCTATATTCTGAATATAGAAAGGTCAAAAATGAATTGATCAAAATTTTAAGGGTCTTACAGCTTCTTTCAATTTTATGGTCTGGTCGAGGGCTTTGTCCTGGCCTGGACAGTTAATTATTAGTAGAGGCTTCATAGACTGGATTATACGGATGCTTTGTTATAATGATGGGATAAAGTTTGTTGTTTAGACTTACTTGATTTTCACTATAATTTCTGCAATTTATATGAATTATGCTTTTGATGGAATGCTAAGGGATTTTCTCGGCCTTCATGGTTCGAGATGTCCATCGCAACCATGACCTCGAATTGGATTGTGACAAACTCAAAATTGGAAACCATAGCCAATATTGATGAAATGAGGATAGTAATGTCCAGGAGAGTGATGACGTTAAGTCTAGTGAAGGAAAAAGTTAAGAGGAAAGTGATAGTGGTGATGATGATAGCAAGAGAGATAACTATAGTGAAATAAGGCTGATGAGCTCCTATCCTTACCAATTTGTTCAGAAGATACTCCATTGAGTTGTATGAACTAGCCACATGGGTTGGAGATAGGATCTTTCTAGAAAAGGTTTTTGAAAGAGTGAGGATGACAGATTATCGTAACTTTAGAATAACTCTAGTTGACCAAAGGCTTTATAGTGTCGTTAAGGGTACCTATGACATGTCAATAATAATAAAAGTTGTATGAAATTTGATTTTGTTTGAATAATAAGCCAACATGTTTTGGATTAATGGAATTTTCTTTGATTACAAAGTTGAATTGCTCAGCAGACCCCCTAATTAAAAATGAGCAATCCTTTAAAAGGGGAAAATTTTCATTTCATGGTGAGCAAGAACAAGAACATCACTGCTTCAAAGTTGATAAGCTTGATTAAAGGTAATCAGTTGAATAAGGAGGAAAAGTTGTAGTGCTCTTTAGTTTGGTTCATCCACTTGATGTTGCTTGCAAGAGATCCGTCAAAACTAGTGAATTCAAACTATATCAAGATGATGGATGGTTTAAATTTCTTTAAGAGTTACTCATGGAGGAAAGAGTCTTTTGAATTAACTTTGAGATATTAGAAGAAGAAAGTTGATTTGAAGAAGCAGCGGGAAGTGTATAGTGAGAAGAAGAAAGCATTGTACACTTTATACAACGTTTCTTAGGTATTCATGATTTTTATTATCAGTCATGTAGTCAATTTATAATAGATTTCTTTTTATTTATACAGTAATTATCGATTCTATTTATTTATTTATTCTTTTATTGATTATTGGTTTGGATATATAAGGTTTTTCCCTATCTTGGAAAGTATGCCAGAAAGTCATTGGATTCTCTTTTTTCTATTCTCCATTTAATTATATGGAACACAACTAATAACAATAACATAATGGAAGGCGGTGCACTTAAGTACAGAGGAAATACTACAAAGGTATAAATTTATTTGTTATTAACTAGAAATATTCTTAAACTAGTGAATGTTGTGTAATTTCTATATTTTCTTATTTTGTAGATTATGCACCCATACCTTACCCTATTAGCTTTGAGATGAAACAAACCTATGTAAGAAAATTTAATCTATATGTGGACAAAGTGAAAGATACGTTCCTCAATGCCTTGTTGAAAAGCATGATTGTCCTTATTTCATCAATAGAGAACGTGGACGACGATGAAGATTTGGGAGGTCACAATCATGTTCCCTCGCCAGCATGTGCTTGTAAGCATACTGGTTCGAGTGTGAACAAAGTTGTACTAGACACTTCTAATAATGGGTATTTGTGTGAGCATTCCACTTTGCTTAAGCAATCTATGCTTGATATTGTTGCTTATGTAAGGGGGAGAAGTTGAGGATAATTAAGAAGATCGAGAAGAAGCAACAAGAGAAAGGAAAACAAATTTACATTTTGTAGGTGTTAATTAATTTACTTGTATAATTTTTTCTAATTCTTTCAAAATAATGCAGTGCATGTGGACAACCCCTCTTTTATCCGATGTCAAGTGAATCTTGGAGAACTTGCAGTCGTAGTGACTGATCTTATAGTAGTAGATAAAGAAATGGCAAGAAATAAGAAAAAGAAAAAAATAAGAGAAGGTAATAGATGAAGAATAAAAGAAAGAAGAAAAAGAGGAGAAGAAAGTAGACGAAGAACAAGAGAAAGAAAAATAAATGGGGAAGAATGCAGATGAAGAAGAAGAGAAAGAACAAGAGGGGGGAGAAGACAAAAGAGAAAGAAGAGGAGAATAAAGCATAACAAGTGGCAAACAAGAATATTAGAGATGAATACTTGGTCACTGTGTGGCAGAAGAGGAGAAGAAAGATGAACAAAAGAAGATTAGAGATGAAGGCTTGGCAACTGATGTGGCAGAAGATGAGAATCAAAAAAATAAATTTTGACACTGATGTGCCAGATAAGGAGAAGAATGATGATGAAGAAGAGAAGGAAAAAAATGAAGGCGTGCTCCCAACAGTTGGAGAAAAGGAAAAAGAAAAGATGGAGAAGAAAATGGTGATGAAAATAAAGTAGACGTGATGATTATTATTGTGAAACTCAATGATGAGATTATTAGTAGTATTCATACTTAAACTATTCATACTTAAACTTACTTGCTCCAACATGGTTATAGTAACCTACTAGAGTCCTGTAGTACATTGTCCTAGCATGGTTTTTCAGGTGTCCTTAAAATGCACAAACAAAAGGAAAGTAGCACGATCAATCTTTTTGAAAATACCTTGTTGTTCAGGGAGGAGGAGATCCACTTGTCACCTATGGAAGATAATGCTCGCAATCATCTCCCTCTAACATGAAAAACTACTACTACATAGTCATCATCTGCACCACGATGGAATAAAACAAGGCCTTGGGCTAATAATTTCATCCCCTAGAGACTCTGTAATTAATAAATGAAAAAAAGTTCAAAAACAGTGATCTGTTCTAGAGGTAAATCCAGGATTTTTAGTTTATGCGCTTTGACCATAATCCTTTTTGCTTACTAGATTCTCAATGGATATCTACACATAGTAAATTAATTTTTATACAAAAATAAAGCTAAATCTAAAGCTATTGGTTCTGCTGAACACATAAGTATAAATGTGACCTTACCTCTGGTGATTGCGCCTTCACAAATTAGAAAGGGAGATTAGTAATACTCCTTCTATTCACTTTTACTTGTCACATTTTGACTTGACACTTTCATTAAGAAATAATTATTGACATGGTTATTTTACCATACTTGAAAAAGAGCCTAGGAGTAACTGGTAAAGTTGACTCTATATGCCCAGGAGGTCACCGATTCAAACCTTGAAAGCAGCCTATGGCAGTATATCAGATAAGGTTGTGTATAATAGACCTTTAAGGTTTGGTCCTTCCCCATATCCTACACATAGTGGGAGCTTTAGTGCAATGGGCTGCTCTTTATATTCTATTTTATCTTATTACCCTTATTAATTGATATTTTAGATAACCAATTATTGTTAAGGGTAAAGTAGAAATTTTGTTGTCTCTCTTTGATATGTCAACAATGAAAAGTAAATATAGAAATCTATTTTAGAAATAAGCAACAAGTAAAAATGAATGGTGGAAGTATACATCAAATAAACTATTATGCTTTCTACCCTCACCAAAGACAAAAATAACAAAAAATCCCAAAATTGGACATACGAAACTTTTGGATTGTATAAATACATCTACTAGAAACTATGCACAAGCGACATGAACACCAAAAAGAACCCGAACCTCTGGTATATTACTAGAACTCTGAAGTTGAGGACAGATTCACTGTGCAATGTAAATTTTTTACAGTTCTGATGTCTGTGTCACATTAGGTTAGACGATTCTTTTTAAGATCGAGAGTGGAATTTCACTTCCATTTCTAAATAATTTAATGGCTTTTCAAATAAGATGTGTCCCAGGTAGTCTAGATTTGTGTCCCCAACTTCTATAGAAATGATATGAGCTAGATGGAAAATTTTAAAAGTATGTAAACACTAATATTTATCAAAACATCAGAGCTAGTAGAAGTAAGGTTCCACCATGGATTGGAACTGATTGACATAACTTGTTATCTCTGTCAATTCTATCTTGCCGAAGACTTACTCCATCAACTTTGTTTGCTACAAACATCTTGATAAGATTCTCATCACTACAATAAAGCTCCACATTTTTTGCTCAAACATCAAATAGGTTTGTGAATGTGTCTCTCCTTGTCACATTCAGACTAGAGATAGTATTGGACTACAAATAAAGTAGGGAAATGTTTATTTTTCCTCAAAGCTTAATTTCATTAACAAAAATTTGAAGGTTATCCTAATACAATGAAATCCCATCATTCTAGATGTCATCATATGTTTCCATTGGGTGCTCGGAATATATGACGAAAAGGCTCATTTTTAGATGCTTTTTCAGTGTACTTATATTTATAGAATTTCAACAAGGGTAAGATAGGAGAAAGAAATACCAATATCCGGGGGCTTAGAGTAATAAAAAATTCAAGAGTTCCAAAATCATCCACTCTAAATAAGGTAACACTTATCTTGGTATAAATAGTAGATTAAAGACGTTGACATCCACTTTAAAGAAAAATCTATATGGGAAAGGGACCGATTTCACCGATATTATAAGAAAATAACAAGTTTCTCTTTTCATAAGCAAGATATGGACTGATACAAATAAAATTCTAATGGCCCTCACTCGAAACAACAAAATAGCATTAATAGTGGTATGTAGCCACTTTATCATTCATGATATACCGAGAATGATCCCCTGAGCAACTCTGAAGTAGGAGCTTGTCAATGCCCTGGACTTCTCCCGTCCAGCTGTAGAAGATAAGTCTAAGAAAAGTTACGTCACGAAGACAATCACAAGAAACTTTATATTTGAATCACAAGAAAATGTTAGGACATACTCCACTAGGCCGATTTAACAAGCTCCCATTATATTTGCAATATTAAGCTTGATTCTGAAATCACGAAGGAAATATATTGAGGAATTTAAGCAGAGAGGTTAGCTTTGTGGCCCATCTCATCATTTGGTACATAGAATGGATTTGATCTTTCCGCCAACAAGCAGCCGGCAACAACAAAAAAAGTACATAAGAGTTGTCTATGATCTTGTCATTGATTTATTTGCTTGTGTTGTTTTGTAGGAGTACTTCAATCATTCTTACTAATTTATAAGACGAGAGAGGGTTAAGATATTTGAACATAGATAATGCTTTGTTGGAAGCTTGATGATAATGTGATTGTAGGAGCAGATAGATTATGATGAACATAGGTAAAGCCTTATGTCATGACCCAAAATTCAAGGGTCATGATGGCATTTGTCACAAAAAAACTTGACAAGTAAGTCTATCACCCAAATTGATATAAAATGAGAAAAAACAATACCAAACCACTGCAAGACCCCTATAACGGAGTCAAACCACATATATATTTAGTAAAAGCAGAAATATAATCAAGATACCAACCAAATCCCAAAACCTGGTGTCATACTGTAAGAACTAACTAGTACAACTCGAGGTCAAAACTACACAAGATATCCAAACAGGAATAGAACACTATCTCTAAATACAAGTAAGACATAGTCTAGATAAGAAAAGGAAGAAGTCAACTCCTGATGCATAGATCTACCGCTACCTCGAATGGGCTCCAAATATCGCCTAAATCAACAATCCGTGTAGATTACTTAAACCTGGATCTACACCGAAAAGGAGCAGTGGGAATTCGTACAATCCACTTGTACTCAGTAGGTATCATAGGCCAACTGTGTAAAGTAAAAAATAAAGCATATAAACACAAACTATGGACACGTCTCGTGCAATCAGAAAATGTCCCAAATAGTAGCCCACACTGTCTCCACTAACAGTTCTTCTATAAACACATAAAACAAATACGGGTAGGGAAAGAAGGGCAAGTATACGCATACATCAAATACCAGTATAGGAAGGCTGAACAAATCGACAGATATCAAGTCAAGGATAAAAAATACAATCACAACATAAACACAATATATGAAGTGAAATAAAGATGATGATGATGTGATGCATGAGGTTGTCGTACAACCTTCATATACACCTACAGAGCTAAAGCTTCCCGCCTTAGGACCCATAGGGGGTTTTTATACTTGATACAATCAATATCCATATCTTCTCTCGGGTACATACATCAGTTTAGGATTTTTAAGATGTCACATTTTCTGTCAGAAGAAACTAGTATTTCTAGTATTTCCATGGTGGTACCAATGTTTCATGAATGAATATGATATGAGGATGTAATGCTTACAACCAACAAAAATGAGACTATCAAAAATTCAACCAATATACCAATAACGTGAGCCAAAAATCCACTTTATCCCATGGAATTTGCTTGAGAACATTACTATGAGCTTTTTCTTATATTTATCCCATAATTTCTTGGTTTAATTTCATGTAATAATTGTAACTTAAGATGTATATTTATGTAAATTTCAGATTTCATATTATGATTATTTCATAATTTGGGTCATTTTAGCTCAGGTAGTTCAAACAGATAGATTGATGTACGACTAAAATCACATATGAATATAAGGTAAAGACCTCCAATTTGAGCAAGTTACCTGATCAATAATTGAATGACCAGCCATCCATGATCCAATATAGTCCAGAAAGTCATCAAGTGAAACAAGCAAGGAAATATCATTGATACCATAGGATTTCTGAGATCAAAGATTTTTCCACCGAAAAAAGTGTAAGCAAATATACATTTATCAATACAAGGCCAACAACATCTTACAAGACCCCACACGATCACACAAATAGCAATTAATGTTTTAAACTACCAAATATTATTCACATAAATCACCTAACATATTTTTTGTGATACAACCCCATGTCTATAGCATGCTTTTTCATTATTATTAACTTCCCAACCCAGTCTGAAGAAAGTTAGGCCATAACCTACCCCGAATGCCGAAATTGATCCCAAAAGCCTTCAATTACGAGCTACCCCTTCATAAACGGATCTAAAATCAACTAAAACACACAAATATAGAATCTACGCATCAAAAGAAAATTGGATACCCATATTGACCACTTTCGAATTGAAGCCAAATGGACCCCAAAATAAGTTTTTGCAAAAGAGGGGAAAAATTGAAATTTTTTATCCAAAAATATATTTTGCATGATTAAATAAATTCATAAAAGAAAACCCAAGTGAAAATTGGTTGAAATTGGGGTTTAAATCAGAGAAATACTATTTTACGCCTCCCGAGCTAAAATTTCCAAATTTCACCTTTAGAATCCAAGTTTTAACGAAGTTTAGATGATAAGAATCGAAGAAAAGTAATTGAAATAGGGAATTGGAGCTTACCGAAGCTTCAAAATAGATGAAATTGCTCAAAAGATCAAAACCCCAAGCTCCAAGTCTAAAAAATAGTGAAGAAAACGAGAAAAATTATTTATATCCAGGTCAAGTAGCTGCTCTAGTGGTTACCGTTAAAGCGATCGAGTACTGCTTTAGTGGTACCCGCCTAAGGTAGCCAGTCCAGTAAAGCAGACAAGGGTCACTTTAGCGCCCTTTGCTAAAGCGGACAAGACCGCTAAAGCGCCTTTACCTGCTGGCAGTTTGCTGCTTTAGCGGCAAAATAGCACTTTAGAGCCTGTTGCTAAAGCATCCAAAGTGGCACTTTAGCGGGTGCACCAGCTGGAAACTTGAAAAATTTCAAGTCTCCGTGGGCCCCTCGCGATTCATTCGGAATCTCAAAAATGCGAATGAACTATGCTACCCTATCAAATTTAATGGCAATATCAAATTTTTGAAAAGATGCCATTTTCACAAAGTTGACCCCCAAAACCCAATTTTACAACTTTTCAAACCGAGGGTCAAAATGAGGTGTAAAATCTATAAAACCAAACCAACTATGTTACCAACCTAAAATCAACATTTCGGAACTGCTGGCTTAGTCTATTTTTTTTTATCCAAAGCAGATATGAATAAATATTGATCGAAGTCAACTATAAGGCTTTTCAAGCTATCAAAACCCACAATTTTACATCGTTTACACCAAAATGCATTGGGAATCATGCCAAACATCTCCATACCCCAGAAATACCACAATGCAACCACTTTGATGGGTTAAGTGGTCTAATCAAACAAAAATGAAAATTTCACAAAAACCACCAAAATCAAGTTACATCATCCACCACTAAAAATCTAGTTCGTCCTCAAACTAAAGGTAAGGGAAATACCTGAACAATAGAAAAGATGGAGATAACTACAACGAATATCAGTCTCAACCTCCTAAATAGACTCATCTACAAGCCAAACTTCTACTGGACCTTAACCACTGGAATATCCCTAGAACACAACCGTCTAACATCTCTGGCTAGGATGGAGACATGCTCATCAACAAAAGATAATCGCTCATCTAGCTGAAATGAGTCCCAACGAATGACATAAGACTCATCTGGAAATAATGCCTAAGCATGGAAACATGAAAAATTAAATGAATGGCTGATAAATCTAGAGGCATATCCAACTTATAAGCCACATCACCATTAGTCTGAAGGATCTCAAAAGGTCCAATATACCTGGGGATAAGATTTCCCCTCTTCCCTAACCTAAATAAGCCCTACATGGGTGACACATAAAGGATGACATGATCACCAACACTGAACCTCAGATCATGAAGCCTATGATCCGTAAAGCACTTCTACCTACTATGAGATGCTCAAAGTCTATCTTGAATGATTTGAACTCCATCCAAGGACTCACAATGTATGTCTATACCTTGAGGTTTAACCTCAGAAACATCGAACCAACCAACTGGAAAGAGACAACGCCTGCCACACAAATCCTCAAAAGGATCCACCTCAATACTAGATTGATAGCTATTATTATATGTAAACTCCGCGAAGGCTAGATATTTCTCCCATTGGCCTCCAATTACTATCCCACAAGTGCAGAGCATATTCTTTAAAACCTGAATTGTTTGCTCTTACTGACCATTGGTCTGGGGTGAAACATCGTGCTAAGATCAACCTGAGTACCCAACTCCTCCTGAAAAGTCTACCAAAAGTGAGATGTGAACACTGAACCTCGATTCGAGATGATAGACAGTGGCACCCCATGAAGATAAACTATCTCATGGATATAGAAACATGCAAACCTCTCAGCACTGAAAAAAACCTAAACTGGAATAGAATGAGTTAATTGGTCAATTGATCCATGATGACCCAAAAACTATCAGAACCATGAGATGTATGAGGCAAAATAGTCACAAAGTCTATAGTGATCCGTTCCCATTTTTACTTGAGAATGGGTAACCTCTGAAACAAACCACCAGTTCTCAAATGCTCCGCCTTCACCTACTAGCGATATAGAAATTGAGCTACAAAATTTAATATATCCTTCCTCATACCATCCCAACAGTAATGCTTTCTTAAATCACGATACATCTTAGTCACTCCCGGATAGATGTAATATCTTGAACAATGAACCTCCTTTAAAATCAATCTAATCCAATCACCCACTCTTGATATATAAACATGTCCAAAAATCCTCAAGACACCATCAGGATCAACCAAGGCTTCTGTAGCCTTACCACTCAACACTTTATCCTGAATCAGTATCAACCTAACATCATCAAATGGATAATCCCAAATCTACTCCATCAAAGAAGACCTAGCCTCCAAGAATCCCAAAATACACCCAGGTGTCGAAGCATTAAGCCTAACCATCTGATTAGCCAAAGGCCTCTCTTGGGTCAAAAGATACACCAAGCTACCCATACTAGTCGATATCCAGCTCAAGGCATCCTCAACCACATTAGGTTTGTCTTAATAATAGAGAATAGTTAAGTCATAATCATTTAGCAAATCAAGCCAATGGAGCTGCCTAATATTAAGATCTCGTTGGGTGAAGAAATACTAAAGGATATGATGATTTGAGAAAATCTCACAACGGACTCCATACAAGTAGTGCCACCACAACTTCAAAGCAAAAACAACCGCACACAGCTCCAATCATCGGTAGGGTAATTCCTCTCATGGGGATTTAAATGATGAGAAGCATAGTAATCACCTTACCTTCTGCATCAATACAAAACCTAACCCAACACTAAAAGCATCACAAAAGCTGTAAACCCCACACCCTCATTGCCAAAGTCAAGATAGGACCTGTAGTCAGCAAGTTCTTTAGCTTTTGAAAGATCGTCTCACAAGCATCAAACCACTGAAAGGAAATTTGCTTCTGAGTCAACTTGTTCAATGGAGTTTGGATAGATGAAAACCCCTCAACAAAACATCTATAGTAAACTGCTAAATCAATAAAACTTTAAACTTGGTAGGAGAAATAGTTCTAGCCCAATCACGAACCAATGTATGCTTGGTCAAATTGACTATAATACCATCCTTGGTCACCACATAATCCAAGAAAGAGATAGAATCTAACCAAAACTCACACTTAGAGAACTTAGCATACAATCTCTTGAGCACAATTCACAAATGCTTCTCATGATCAGCCTCACTCTTGGAATAAACCAAGATATCATCTATAAATACCATGATAAAAGAATTATGATATAGTTTAAATACCCTATTTATCAACTCCATAAATGCAGTTGGGGAATTGGTCAACCCAAAAGAAATAACCAAGAACTCATAATGACTATACCGAGTCTAAAATATTGTTTTTGTAATATCTAAATATCTAATCTTCAACTGGTGATACCCAGACCTTAAATCAATCTTTGAAAACACCAAAGCACCCTAAACTTGATTAAATAAATCATTAATACAAGGAAGAGGATACTTATTATTAGTTGTCACCTTGTTTAACTATCGATAATCATTACACAAATGCATAGACCCATCCTTTTTCTTCACAAACAATACAGGTGTACCCCAAGGTGATACACTAGGTCGGATAAATCCTTTGTACAATAACTCCTGCAATTGATCCTTAATTCTTTTAACACTATTGGGGCCATCCTATACAGAGAAATTGAAATAGGCTTAGGGGCTAGCTTAACATCAATACTGAAGTAAATATCATGATCCAAAGGCATACCAAAAAATTCATGGGAAAAACATCCATGAACTCATGGATAACCCAAACAAAATCTAAAGAACGAGGTGAAGCAACACTAGTATCACAAATATGAGCCAATTAAGATAAACATCCCTTCTTAACCAAACAACGAGCCTGAAGGAAAGATAAACTCTCTTGGGTCCCAAATGAAGCACACCTTTTCAAGATATCCTTGGCATACCCAATAGAGCTAAAGTCACGGTCTTAGCATAACAATCTAGGTCTACATGATAAAGGGCTAACTATTCCATACCCAAGATAACATAAAAATCTACCATCTCTAACATAATTAGATCTACCCAAGTCGTATACCTAGCAAAAGTCATGACACAAGATCGGTACACCTAATCCACCACTAAAGAGTTTCCTACGAGGATAGATTCATGAATAAGCATATCAAGAGGCTCACAAGTAGAATCAAAACTTAAAGCAAAGTATGCAAACATATAGGATAAAGTCGACCCCAGATCAAATAACACAAATACAGATTTAAAATAAATAGTGATGATACTTGTGATGACACATCAAAGGCCTCTAACTCTAAACTGGAAGGTATAGAATAGCACTAACCACGTCAACCACCTAGATGAGTAGCCTCACGACCACCACCTTGAGCACCATTACCTTTACCTTTTATACCTCTAGTAGGACCTCTACCTCTCATAGCTGATATAGGGGTAGCTCTAAAAACATAATAGGGATAGTCTTTAGCCACATAGCCAGTCTCATCTCACACATAGAAAACCTTGTGGCCCGACTTAGAGAAAGGAGGTACGACTGAACTCGGACAACCACCTAAAGCTACTGGACCAGAACTCTACAAGTCTGCTTGCATTGGTCTACCGTGATACTCACAAAAGCTTTAAGAATCTCTACCTCGAGAGATGCAAGCTCTGAATTCATCCAAATGGCGTACCTTCTTAGCTCATCCTTGAGATATTCTAAGAATAGAATCAGTCATCTTAGAATGATCCACTATGCTCTAAAATAATGCTCCATATACTACTATCTGATTCATCACAAGCTAAAGAAAAACATCAAACCTTTTCATAAACTTCTAAACCTTCTGAGATTTAGTGGAATTACTAGAATAATAATATCTATATAAGGCATGGAATCATACCTCAGACTCTACCATAATCATGAAGCCCATCTCCAAACAATCAAACTTAAATCTCATTTGATACATCAAATTGAAAGGCACAAATGTGTCCAAAACGCCTATCTATGGCAAATTAAGAGGTCGGCAATTGATGTACCACGGTTTTATAGAACTTTTGATGATTAAAATAGTGATATGCACTTACTTGGGCTATTTTGTTAGATATGATGTATGTTTTGTGTGTATTATAGGTAAATTAGGTTAGAAGTGGCATGGGTTTGAAAAGGATGAAAAAGCTCTAGAATAATGAAAGTACTAACTGAATTATGAATCGTTTAGTCACCTAATGACTTGTGACCTCATTCGTGATGATACTAATGAGTGCGACTAATTTCAGGAGTTAAGAAAAGGCTGACCAAGACTCATGATGTTTGACAATGCGTCATAGTGTGAGTCGTGTTGAGAATATGAGGAAAACGTCCTAAAAGTTGATAATGTAAGGCCCCATTAGATACTAGTAAAGTCTACGAGTTATTATAATAGCCTACAACTCATGGTGAGGAGTCGTTCTAAGCATGGAGCAGAAGTACTAAAAGGTGAAATCTCACTAGAGTGATAAAGAGTCGTAGCTAACCACTCGTGAGGTGTTATAACAAGTCGTGGCCACTGAAGACAAAAGAGAGCTACTATAGCAGGCAATGATTCGTTGCTAGTCCTAATGACTCATTACTAGAGGCTTGACCATGCCGACTTAATTTTTCTATTTTGTTTTAATTAGGTTTCCTTTATTATTTTGAGATACTATAAATACCCTTGGGTTATTCTTGTATTAGGTTGCACACTTTAAGATATTTTCACGTACTTTGACATATTTGATTCTCTTGTTCTTGGTTTTTGGTTTTGTAACTAATTAGAGACTTTTGATTTTATTCTTTCATCATTGTGAAATTAGTTCTAGATTTTTATCTATTGAATTTCATAGATTGTTGCATAACCATGAGCGACTAATTTCCTTAGATAGGGTTGAGGAACCTTTGCAAATTAACAAAGAAGGGGAAGTATGAGGTTTTTGTTAGATCATTCTTGCACCATATATTGTGATCTACTTTGTATTGACTATTCCCTAGCTACTGTCGAAGCTAAGGACTTGCTTGTATTTGTGATCACCCTCACAAAAGAGTTCAAGATTGGTAGAATAAGATTACAATAGTGATAAGATATCAACCCTCATTTAATAAAATTATACCCACGTGGTGATAATTAAACTGGGATAGATGATAAGGATTAGTTAAGAGACACCCCGGGACTCACAAGGTGAAGGGTGATATTTACCAATGATTCCACTAAACAGTTGGTGATACATATCTTGTCAGATTCTACATGCATATCCTTAAAGTAGTCAAAATGAGTATGAGAAACTTATGGAGTTAAGAAGCCAAGGGGGGCACAACCCTAGTCTTCTTTTCAGATTATTTTACAACCAAAGACATCTAAAGCCTGTTACTTTTTATTGTTTGATACAAATCCCCCATTTACTTTTATGCATTGCCCGACTATTTTAGTAAGTTTGAGATATAATTTTGACTTATTTCCCATGAGATCTACCCCAACCTAGTTGGATTACTATATTTGAATTTGACTGCTTTATATTTCTTAGAGGTGCAAGTTTGGGGAATATTTAATTTTGGCACCATTGCTGGGTAATACGGTTACAGAGTTGTTTATTAAAGTTGTTCTAATTTTTGGGTTTTATTTATTGATTCTTCAGTGGGTGTACACCGGTATTAGGACAACATTGATTCTTTATTTATTGATTCTTCATTGCCTAACTAGGATTCAAGGAAATTAATTACTCCCACAAAATACCAACCCAGAGAGTATCCTAAATCTAGACCATATGATGATAGAATATGTACGTGAAGGCCATTTTGAAGGGGTTTTGGGATGACCAAAATGTTGTGCCTCTCCTACCTCTTGGAGTGCAGGACATTATTGATCAACAAATAGAGCAATTATTAGCAGAAGCAGTTAACCAGAGGAGGGAAGTAGATACCCAACTTATAGCTTAATAGATAGAGCTGGCGAGGCGAAGACCAATAGTTAATCATTGAGCAGTACTCAATGAGGACTAAGATAGATAGGGAAGGGGTAGATCTTAAGTAATCCCTATATATCAGTACATACAACCATATGATGATCCAAGAAAGGATATAGAGTATATTGAGCTTACCGAGACTAGAGTTATCATTCCTCTTATATTTTCACCTAGTGTGAAGTTCAACATTACTAGTGTTATAATCTAGCTGTTGAACCTAAAAGGTATGTTTGTAGGCTTGCCAATCAATGATTCAAACATGGACTTTACAAACTTCATTAGATTTGCACTTCATATGCTATACCTAGGGTATATTAGAAAGCATTAAGGCTCAGGTTGTTCCCTTTTTCTTTGACTGGTGCATTGAGGCTCAGGTTGTTCCCTTTTTCTTTGACTGGTGAAGCTACATTATGTTTATAGAAACTTCCTTGAGGATTGATTACTACTTGGAATGAGTTGCGAAGGCAATTTTTAAACTATTTCTTTCTTCCAACTAGGATATTGTAGTTGAAAGATAAGATATATAACTTCAAGTAGTTACATTCTGAGTCGTGTATGAGGCATGATTTTGGTTTAAGAAAAAGCTAATGATGGTACCTAATCATAGAATTTTAGGGATAAATTTTCTAGAGATATTCTATCAAGCCTTGATTTCCTATTCAAGAGCTATAGAAGATACGATTACTGGTGGAGCATTCATGCATCTGCATTGGGAGGTAGCATTAATATATTAGGTCAAATCATGCTCACCAACCAAGAATGGAATACTCGGGTGGCTAAAAGAAGCGCTATTACTTATGCCATTGGGGCTTACAGCGAGCATAGAGTGGTTGATGATTTGGTGGTGTAAAAAGTTGCACAACTTATGTAACGCCCCGAGTCTATACCCCAGACGCTACACGGTGCTTATGACCCCAAAGGACCACAAGCTAACCTATGACTGATATATGTTGTGAGCACTAAAACATGATACTGTACTTAATCCAGAAAAATAGGCTGAAATGCCATAAGGTTTAAAATCTATAAATACTGATAAAGTGTATCAACTGAAATAACAATTTATAAACTTGAACATTGTCTGAAAGCTAGTCTAAAAAGTCTCTAACTGAAACAGTCTGAAAGTAGAGTTCATCTAAAAATCACCCAACTAACTCCATCTACTGAAATACTGAGTCTATTGTTGCTAGCTGAGTCTGAATCTATCTATGCATGGTTGGGAACCTGAGCATTCGAACCTATGATATAAAACATCATAGCAAAAAGAAAGAGTATGCATCAGTACGTAGAATGTACTAGTATGCTAGATGAAGTAAGACAAAATGTAAGGGTTCATATGTATGAACAATAACTGATTGCATAATATAGAGTAACTGAATATGAGAGTACATGGATAACTGATACTGCTGTAAATACTGAGTATGCACTAATGTGCATATAAATAAATGCTATGACTAAGCTTGTCTGAAGCTAAGTTCTAAATTCTGATACTGAGTAATTGGTATCTGAAGTTACTGATACTGGTTGATTATATCTGACAGTCATAATTCTGTAGAACTAAACTAAGCTCTATTCTGAAGACTAAAACTGAGACTATGGGAGGTAATCATCTAACCGACATGCCCCAAATAAGATAACTGAGTTGGGGTCCAACCTATGACCCCAATTGAAAGGGTGTCAGTATCGTGCCACGGGTAAAGACACTAAAGACTTACCCTCATTTGGCAAGTACTCTAATGAGAATAGTGGAACCCTCATCTGGCAAGTTAAAACGCCTTATCAACCCTCAACTAGAAGGTTTGATGTCTCAACCTATGATGGCTACGTAGTTTTGGAATGCGAGGATTGCTTTTAAGGATCAGCTTATCTGCTGGCAGGTGAGCCCCCATCCTTGGGTTCACTCAGTGCTGAATCTTTCTCTCAACTAAAAGACACTAAACTGAGTATACTGAACTGAACTGAACTGATACTGAGTTTACTGAATTTTCTTGAGTTTTGTAATTTGCTGAGTTCTACTGTTCTGTAACTAACTAAGACTACTATTGATCATGAAAGGACTAAAACTATTCTGTAACTGACACTGGCTCTAGGTAAGTAGCTAAATTATCAGGTATTAAAACCCCCAGGACTCAATAGCATGAAAAATAAAGCATAGCATGATCTTGAGATACACAACAATGTACATTTGTCCATAATTCATTCATCAGGCATTTCATCAAACACTTGTAAGGCATGAATTATACATGATTGGGACAACATAATGACATGTCAAGATTCCAATATCTACTTCACATAGGCATTTTAGCAAATACTTAGGGAGCATGGAATATTTCACATTATAATGGTCAACACATGTAATCATGAATACAACATTCAATTTCAAAATCCAGGGTTAAGCATGCAATTCATATAATTCACCACATAACTATCTTAATTTCATGAAAACTTATAATTAAACATGAATTGGATCCCAATTACTATCATGAACACGAATACATTCAATAATAATCATGGAAATCATAAATCATAAATCTTGAAGTTTTAAAAATGGATTATTGGATCTATGGGTGAAAGAGGCCCATAGATGAACACCTAACATACCTTAATTGTTAATTCTTGAAGGTTCTTGGAGAGACTCTTAATTTTTTCTCTTGTTTCTTGAAGCTAGGGTTTAGCCCCTTTTGTGAGAGAATGACTTAATCTTTGAATAAAAGTGAATAAATGATGAGATAATGGGTTATTTAGGGGTAAATTTTGTGTTTAGACTAATTAGGGCCATGGAAATACCCATTTACCCCTGAGAACAACTTAAAAATTCGTACTAAAAAAACTTGATTTTAGGCCCTGGCGCGACGCACCTCTATCGCGCCAAGCCACTAAAAAATGACAATTGGGAATGTGGCTGGTGGTGAGACGTGGTGGAATCTCGTTGCAATACAAGATGGAACCTAGAAGCTTAGCACGATGTGGTACAATAGCATTCGTTCACTGGAAATTGAAAAATATAAAAACAAGCTTTGGTACGATGCACCGGTATCGCGGTACCTCACTAAAATTGACAATTACCATTTTGACATACTCCACAATGCGCTACTGGCCTGAATGACGGTGTTTATCGACTGAAACTTAAAATAGCCATAACTTCTTACCCGGTTATTAGATTTAGGCAAATTTTATATCGTTGGAAAGATAATTCAATATCCTATGTAATGGCAGGCTCTAAACTGAAAAATACTTAGTGCTTAAAAATTTTTATATTGGATAACTCACAAACTGAGAGTTAAGTTAAGCTTGAGAAATACGGGGTATTACATATCTCCCCTTTGGGAACATTCATCCTCGAATTAGACTAATTAAGATGAGACACTGATAGACTGAGCTTACACACTAAACATGCATATCTGATGCATGACTTCATGACTGAACTACTGACAAACTAAGCTCTTACACTGAACATGCATATTTGATACATGGAAATGATTGAAGCTACTTACAAGCTAGGTTTTAATACTGAACATGCATATCTGATGTATGATTACATGACTAAACTGATTCATGAATGCATGATTGAATATGCAATGGTAATGGATACAAAGTTATAATTATAGACAAACATGGGACTGAGTAAAGCTAAGGAAAACTGTTACCTTAACCCGGATCTGAGGTTGCGGAGAAAAGGTAAGGATACTTGGTCCACATATCTACTTCTACTTCCCAAGTAGCTCCCTCAACAGACTGATTTCACTAAAGAACTTTGGCCAAGAAAACTTCTTTGTTCCTCAGTCTATGAATCTAATGATCGAGGATCTAGACTAGAACCTCTTCGAAAGAGACATCATTCTGAATATTTACATCTTCTAAAGGAACTATGACTGCTGGGTCACTATTGTATTTATTTAGCAAGGAAATGTGGAATACTTGATTCACTGAGGCTAGATCTGAAGGTAACTCAAGCTCAAAATATACCTTTTCGAAACAACTGAGAATTTTGTAAGGACTGACATATTGGGGACTAATCTTTCCCTTCTTGCCAAACCTCTTTACCCCCTTTATGGGAGAGATTTTTAAGAACACAAAATCACCAATCTCAAACTCAAGACCTTTCTCCGCATATCTTTGTACAATTTCTATCGACTCTGGGAAGCCCTAAGTCTCTCTCTTATTAACTGAACCTTCTCTAAAGCATCGAACACTAGGTTAGGCCATACTACTGTGGCCCTACCTACCTCAAACCAACCAATTGGAGATCTGCATCTCCTACCATAGAGAGCCTCAAATGGAGCCATCTGGATACTAGAATGATAGATATTATTCTATGGAAACTCGATCAAAGGCAAGTGGTCATCCCAACTTTCCTTAAAATTGAAAACGCATGATCTTAGCATATATTCTAGAGTCTGAATGGTCCTTTCTGCTTGACCATCCATCTGAGGGTGTACTAAGGTAAAATCGGGTACCAAGACCCCTTTGGAATGCTTTCCATAAATAAGAGGTAAACTGGGTACCTCTATCTGAGATAATGGATATTAGAACTCCATATAACCTGACCAACCCTCTAATATAGAGTTTGGCATAGTCCTCAACTGAATAAAAAGTATGAACTGGTAAGAAATAAGCTAATTTAGTCATCCTATCTATGATAAACCAAATAAAATCATGCTGATGACGAGTACGAGGAAAACCCATCATAAAATCCATGTTCACTTCTTTCCACTTCCATGTAGGAATACTGAACTCTTGTATGGACCCACTAGGCTTCTGGTGCTCAATCTTAACTTGCTGACATGTAGAGAACTTAGCTATAAACTCTGCAATGTCTCTCTTCATCCCACTCTACCAATAGATCTCCCGCAAATTATGGTACATCTTAGTGGCCCTTTGATGAATAGAGTAACACACACCATGCATTTCTACAAGAATTTGTTTCATCAAGTAGTCTATACCTGGCTTACATAGGCGACCCTGGCAATGCAATACACAATCTCCCTCTTGGGAGAAAACCTCTACTTTCTGATCTCTGACTGACTCTTTCTACTTACCAAGACTGGGATCTTTATCCTGCTTTTCCTTCACCTCGAAAACTAGAGAAGATTCAGAACTATTCTGCATCCATACACTACCTTCTGCTGAATCGACTAAGCGGACATCTAGTCGGGTAAGTTGATGAACTTCCTGAACTAACTTTTTTTTCTCATCCTTAACATGAGCAACACCACCCATAGACAGTCTACTAAGAGCATTTGTTACTATTGGCCTTGCTCGGGTGATATAGAACCCTCATATCATAATCTTTTAATAACTCTAACCACTTTCTCTGATGAAAATTAAAATCTTTCTGAGAGAACATATACTGAAGGCTTTTATGATCTGTGAACATATCAACATGCACCTCATATAAGTAATGCCTCTAAATCTTTAAGGAAAACACTACGGCTACTAACTCGAGATCATGAGTTAGATAATTCTTCTCATGGGGTTTAAGTTGTCTGGAGATGTAGGCTATGACCTTACCTCTATGCATGAGTACACAACCTAAATCTACTTTAGATGTATCACAGTACACAATAAAACCATCTGAACCATTGAGTAGAGTCAAAACTAGGATGAGGTGAGTCGAGTCTTCAACTCTTGAAAACTATTCTCATAGGAATCTAACTACTAAAACTGGACTTTATTCTGAGTCAATCTGGACATGGTGGATGCCATAGATGAGAACCCTTTAACAAACCGACAGTAATTTCCAGCTAAACCTAAGAAACTCCTGATATCTAATGAAGAGATGGGTCTAGGATAGTTTCTCACCGCTTTTCTATTTTAAGGATCAACTCTAATGTCATCACCATAAATAATATGACCAAGCAACGCTACTGACCTTAGCCAAAATTTGCACTTACTAAATTTGGTGAAATACTGATGATTTCTGAGAGTCTAAAGTATGATTCTAAGGTGGTCTGCATAATCATTCTCACTGTAGAATAGACAAGAATGTCATTGATGAAGACTATAATGAACATGTCTAAATACTGCTTGAACAGTCAATTCATTAAGTCCATGAAAGCTGTTGGGGCATTAGTAAGACCAAAGGACGTGACTCGAAATTCGAAGTGACCATATCGGGTTTCGAAAGTTATTTTTAAAATGTCACATTCTCTGAATCTGAGCTGATAATAGCCTAAACTGAGGTCTATATTAGAAAAGTAACTAGCACCCTAATGTTGGTTGAACAAGTCATCGATTCTGGAGAGTGCATACTTATTCTTGACTGTGACTTTGTTCAACTAACGGTAGTCTATACATATTCTAAGAGAACTATTTTTATTATGCATGAATAATACTGATGTGTCCCATGGGGAAATATTGGGTTGGATGAATCCTTTATCTAGGATATCCTTAAACTGTTCTTTTAACTCTTTGAGTTCTACTAGTGCCATTTTATATGGCAGAATAGATATGGGCTGAGTATCTAGAAGAAGGTCTATTCTGAAGTCTATTTCCCTAATGGGAGGAACTCTAGGAAGATCTTTAAGAATTCATTTACTAATGGAACTGACTCAAGAGTTGGAGTTTCTGAGTTAGAGTCTTTGACTTTCATAAAATGATAGATACATCCCTTTAATATCATTTTTATCGCTCTAAGGTTTGAAATCAACTGACCCTTAAGCATTGTGGTACTACCCCTTTATTCAATGACTAGTTTATTTGGAAATTAAAAATGAAATATTCTATTTCTACTATCAATTGAGGTATAACATAAATGGAGCCAATCTATTCCAAGAATGACATCAATATCTTCCATCTAAGGATCACACCCTCTACTGGTAGGTGAGCCTCCATCCTTGGGTTCACTTGGCGCTGAATCCTACTTCCAACTGAAAGACACTGAACTGAGTATACTAAATTAGATTGAACTGATACTAAGTTTACTAAATTTTCTTGAGTTTTGTAATTGACTAAGTTCTACTGAGTTCTGTAACTAACTGAGAGTACTATTGATCATGACAGGACTGAGACTATTTTGTAACTAACACTGGCTCTAGGTAAGTAGCTAAATTGTCGGAAATTAAAACCCCCAGGACTCGATAGCATGAAAAATAAAGCATAGCATGATCTTGAGATACACAACAATTTACACTTGTCCATAATTCATTCAAAAGGCATTTCATCAAACACTTGTAAGGCATGAATTGTACATAATTGGGACCACATAATGACATGTCAAGATTCCACTATCTACTTCACACAGGCATTTTAGAAAATACTTGGGGAGCATGGAGTATTTCACATGATTATGGCCAACATATGTAATCATGAATACAACATTCAATTTCAAATTTTAGGGTTAAGCATGAAATTCATATAATTCATCACCTATCTATCTTAATTTCATGGAAACTTATAATGAAACATGAATTGGATCCCAATTATTATAATGAACATGAATACATTCAATTCCAAGAATGGAAATCATAAATCATAAATCTTGAAGTTTTAAAAATGGATTCTTGGACTCTATGGGTGAAAGGGACCCATAGATGAACACCTAACATACCTTAATTGTTAATTCTTGAAGGTTCTTGGGGAGACTCTTGATTTTTGCTCTTGTTTCTTGAAGCTAGGGTTTAGCCCCTTTTGAGAGAGAATTACTTAATCTTTGAATAAAAGTGAATAAATGATGAGATAATGAGTTATTTAGGGGTAAATTTCGTGTTTAGACTTATTAGAGCCGTGAAAAATACCCATTTACCCTTGAGAACGACTTAAAAATTCATACATAAAAATCCAATTTTGGGACCTGGCACGATGCGCCAAGCCACTAGAAAATGACAACTGGGAATATGGCTGGTGGCGTGATACGATGGAATTGCGTTGCAATACTGGATGGGACCTGGAATCTTGGCGCGATGTGGTACAATCGCGTTGGCTCACTGGAAATTTACAAATATGAAAATGAGTTATGGTTTTATGCGCCGGTATCATGGTACCTCATTGGGAACTGATAATTGCTATTTTGACATACTCCGCGACGCACTATTGGCCTGAATAATGGTGTTTATCGATTGAAACTTAAAATAGTCATAACTTCTTACCCGGTTATCGGATTTAGGTGAATTTTATATCATTGGAAAGCCAATTTAATTTCCTCTGCAATAAAGGCTCTAAACTAAAAAAAAAATACTAAGTTCTTCAAAAATTTTATATTGGATAACTCATTAACTTAGAGTTAAGATAAGCTTGAGAAATATGGGGTATTATAACTTAGAACTGAGATTAGGATATCGATAAAGCAGTTTACAACAATGAATTCTGCAAAAAGGTAAATACAATTGGCACATAGGGTAAGGCCTTTAGATTGTATGGTTTTTATTTAGACTAAGAGACCAAGTATCTAAACATAGAGTTGGCGGGTTTTTAAGCCAAAGGGAAAAGGATCCAAGATTGGAACTACTATAGAGATAGGTATAGAGATCGGAGTAGAGAGTGGGATGGTTACTAGAGATATAAGGATGACTACATAGAGAAGGGGACGGATATATTCTATTTGGCAGTCGAGACAGTAAATCAAGGATAGAGGCGATGTTGTCCAAGCTGGTAAAGGGTCAGGAAAGTTAAGAAACTTGACTTAAGGAGATTAATGAAGTCAGGTTTGATCCAGAAGGTAAAATCACATGCTATTGTGATCAAAAAGTTTGAGCAATAATTCAGTTAAAAGTTAGCATCTTTGAATCAGAGGCATCCACGTACCCTTCCAAGTAATATAGTGAAAAATCCTAAGAACTATGGTCATTATCTTACCATCACAACTTAAAGTAGTAAGAAAACTATTAACCCCCCCTATTCCCCTAGTTGATGAGTCAAAGAATGATAGCATTAATTTAAATGAGACACTTGAGGCAGAGTTAGAGAAGGGGGTGACTAATGCTAAGTCATTAAAATGGTCGACATAAGTTGAGAAAGAAGTTGCTAAGGATAAAGGTAAAGAAAACGTTGATGAGACAGGGTTGAAGTCTATTCCACATCCTCTCTTACCTTTTCCTTAGCATTTGAAGGAATGTACCAAAAATTTTTGTCTATGTTAAAGGAATTATCTATTAACACTTCTCATGTAGAGTCTTTTGAGAAAATGTTGGGTTAGATAAAGTTTATGAAATATTTGGTCACTAAGAATCGAATGGTGAGTTTTGAGCTCACTGATTATGTGCACCATTATAGTGTTGTTCTTCCATATCATTAGTAGAGAAGGAGGAGGACCCTGGAACTTATACTATTCCATGCACTATTAGATCCTTTAATTTTTATCAAGATTTATATGAATTGGAAGCTAAAAAAAGTCTTATGCTGCTGGTAGTGTATAAGAAGTTGGAGTTGGGGACACTAAAACCGACATCTTTGACATTATTGATGACTGACCACACCGTAAAAATGTTGGTTGGTATTTTTTGTAATGTGTTGGTAAAGGTGGCATCCTTTATATTTCTAGTTTACTTTATCATTCTTAATTGTTTGGTGTACTTCCAAGTCCTTATAATCTTGGCCAGACCCTTCCTGGCTACGGGTAGGGCATTGGTTGATATGGAGTTGGGATATATGAAGTTCAAGCTCCATAATGAACAAGTGATCTTTAATGTGTATTAGTAGATGCAAGAACATTATGATATGTGGGTAGTGTGTGTGATAGACACTATTAAAGATAATGTTGATGCAGTGATTGTGCTGATTAGAGAGAGATATCTATGTGTTGGCAGCGGTAATTATAAACTTCAATGGCGATGGCATTGTTGAATATGATGCGATAGTGGCACATTATATAGGAGAGGTTTCTACAATTATGATTCAAATAATATTGATCTTGATATAAAGAATAGAACTACTCTTCAAGCTCGACCATTTGTTGAGTAGCCACCGATCTTGGAGTTGAAGGCCCTCATATCACACTTATGCTATGTATTTTTTAGGATCGACAACACCTTGCTGGTTATTATTGTTGCTGACTTGATGAATAAATAGGTTGAGGCATTATTGTCAGTGTTGCAGAGATTCAAGAGTTCCATTAGATGGACCATTGCAGATATTGTAGGGATCCCACCTGTAACACCCCACATTTTTGGGCTAGAATTTAAATCATTGTTCCTATGCGTACGGACTTGAACTGAATTATGTAATGTATATACATGTATTATTGGGAACTATATGATATGGGAATTTCTTCATATATTGATCGAGGTCATAATACCCTCCTAACTCATAGACGAGATGAGGAGTTTTCTATTGATAGAGTTTTGACAAATGCTCCATCTAGTGTCAAATTTAAATGAGTGTATCTCCCAGCATATATCAATTCAGGTCTCCTACATTATATCAAATGAAAGGCATTTTAGTATTTTTTCCAATGCACTTGGTTTCACCTTAATCCTATATCGGAGTGAAAATTTATACGTAGTTTACCTCAGCATGTCCGTCAGTCAACAAAGTGATGACCTGAGTTGATAAGCCATCAACTCAGTGATGACTTATTAGCCCAAGTCATCAGCCTTAAACAGAAACTCATCAAATTCAGCTCCTAAGTTATAACTTGAGGTTAAAATCCATCACCTAAATGATGAATTATCAGACCAAGTTATCACCCATGACCAGACTTTATCAACCTTACCCTTAAATAGTTTTGGAGGGGTATTTTGGTCTTTTCCCTCACCTCCCACAACATAAATTACAAAAAACACGTACTTAGCCATCATAAAAAAGTTTTAAAAACCCTTAATCCTCTTTATCCTCAAGAACAAGATTAGGGTTTCTCCTTGAGGTCATCTCCCAAGAATTTTAAGATTCTATTATGTTCTCTTCAAGACAATCAAGAACTTAAGGCTCCTAAGCGAAGAACTTTAATAAAAGCCTTTTAGAACACTCTCAAGGCTTCTAAAGTCAACTTGTTTCATCTAATCAAGCCAAATAAGGTATGTGGGGTTATGAACAAGGATACTTCTCTAATCCTTGTGCCCAAAACTAGTTTTTAAAGTTGAATTTACATGAATTTACATGATTTGCAAATAAGTTTTATACCCAATTATTATTATTTGATATTTATGAAGTTACAAATGATTTGATGTTGAATTGTATCTCAGTTTTCACATGTTCATATGTTTGGCTTAGTTTTTGTATATATTGAGAATTGAGCTTCATGCTTGCTAAAGAATCTTGAGTTTTTGACTATTGAACATAAACCTTGTGATGTTTTGACTTGAGTTAAAGTATGCATTTTCAAGCCCTAGTTTTGAATATTGATATTTCACGAACTTGTGCTTTTAAGAACCCTATGATTACTATATCTCCAGACTTTTAAATAGTATTTGATATTTTGATCCTCAACTTAGATATTGAATCCACAATACAGTTTTATTACAGTTTACAGTTTAGAACAAATAGATGCATAACTGGGTTTCATTAGAAACCATTATGCTATAGTTAAAGTGGATTTCCTATCGAATGAGTATATAGATTAAAGGGAGTAGTATTTATCACTGAGTTGGGCATTGATACAAGCATGAAGAGCACAAAAGAGTACAAGGCATTGTCAAAGGTTCAAGCTTCAAAATTGGCAAATGTTTGGAGCCTTTCAAAGCCTTGTCAAGTTGAAGGAGGAAAAGGGGAACCATTACACTCAAGAGGTGCCTCACTTGAAGGACAAGATGGACTTTGCACACTATAATTTTACACTCAAAAGGCACCACATTTTAGGGCTATTATTGTCTTTTAAGAATCCCTTTTTACACTCCAAAGGAGTACCCTTCATTAAGGGTATTTTAGTCTTTCCTTGTAATATGTATAAATAGAAAAATAGGCTTCTATTTTCCTTAGCTTTTGACATAATGAATTGAGTGACTTTTTAGATTGTAATTGTAGTCTTATCTTGTATTCTTCTCCTTCTCATTAAGAGAGAGATACCAAAACTTGAAGGTTCTATGCAAGTGAGGTGGTTCTTCACTTGTGTTGACCATTTGGCAAGAAAAGTGAGTTTAAGGAGTGTGAATTCGCATGATCCACCTAAGAATGAAGTGTTATCCATCCATGGTGAAGTGTGTATAATTTTTTGATACACAATTAGGTGTTAATCATTAAAGGTGGTGTATGTTCCATTATCTATCTTTACATTTATGCAATCTTCTTCTTCATTTCCTTTCTATGTGTTATTTTCCTTCTAGTGTGGTTGCTCATTTTTGTTCAGTGAGTCCTTAATTTCAGTTCTTAGGTTTGTTTTTATATCATTTGGTTTCAAGAGCCACGTATTGGAGTTGTTCCCACAACTCTAAGCCTAGGATATAAGAAAATCTCCTCAAAAAAAGAGTCTACAGTCAAGAAAAAAAAAGGTGTTTCACATTTTTTTGTACTTGGACAGATTTTTGCAAGTTAGATCTAAAAAATTTTATTGTGTTTTGTTGGTTTCAAGTGCTAGATCCTGGCTCCCTAGCACCTAAGAAGTCTAGATCTACTCTTGGAACAAGATTTGGGCAATTTTGAGCTAGATCCACCATTGTTGTGGCTTGTTTGAAGCTTTTAGAGGTGAGATCCATTTTGGATTTAAGTTGGTGGCGTTATTTGTGGTTAATTTTGTGTTGGTTGTGCTTGTCTTAGCAAAAGGAACCTAGATCTAAAAGAAAAATTAAATTCAGGGTTCATTTGCCTAGTGGTCAAACGGTGGTCAACTCTTGAATATTCATCTTGTTCATCCATCATCTTCAAATCTTGTTGAAGAAGAATATAATCAAGAAGCTTGTTTGATTCAAAAGTGAAGAATAAATAAAGTTTACTAAGTGTTTGTACAAGAATATTCCCAAGCATATTTTAAGTCTTTCAAAAAGGAAGAGGGGACAAGGGGATAAGCAAGTACAATTGAAAGTATACTTGAGGGGACCAATCCATTTCAAATTCAAATTGAAGCTCAAAAAGGCTCCAAACTTCCATATTTCCCCCTCAAAACCGAAATTCTTCTTCACCTTAAGTGTTGTTTGGCCGAGACAAGAATTTGGGAATTGAAAATTTTGAAAAAGTGATGTCCAATCACAAGCTGCCACATCATCGCTTTTATGAACAACCAAATTGAGTTCCTAAGTAATTTTCCTATTTTCTAATTTTTGTTTCTAGTTTCTTTGTGATGTTTCTATCACTATTTAGAAAACTAGTAAGTACCTACTAGGTTGATAATTAGTCTACAGTTCATTTACTTTGTGTCTTCGATTTTTGTGTGCTTTTCTCATTTTTAATTCGTAGTAGTTTGTTGGTTCAAGTCCGTGCATTATTTTATTTGAGTCTAATCAAACAAAAATAAATTCCGAACCAAGGCATATTCACCACTCTATTCACTGGCAAATTATTTCCAAGTTTTCAACACTTGTGAAACCAAGTGTGAGGTGAGATCCGAGTGTGAGTGTGAGTGTGGTGAGGCTTTTGAACTAACAGGTTTGTTCGTTTTGTAGGTTTCCCTCTTTGCTATTTATTTTGTTTTTTTGTTAGGTATAATTGAGATGGAATCTGAGGGTAACACATCTGAGCCCTTGGGTAATCATATTTAGGGAGCCTTGATGGCTCGGTTTGATTTACTATCCCGAGAATTAAAGGGTGTTTTGGACAATGTGCAAGGTGAGATTGGTTCTTTGAAAGGTGATATGGATTCTTTGAAGGGTAGTGTTATTATAATGAAAACGGGGGTTGATATACTATTTCCACCAAACCCTCCACAAGTTCGAACCCCTCAAGACTAAAGATCCTATACTCCACCAAATCCAAGGCCACCAATTCAAATCCTCTTTCAACCAAATTTGGTTTCCCCTATCCAAACTTCCCAAAACCAAATTCCCTCCATCCAAGTAGAAGAAGAGAAAGAGTTAGAACCCAAGAAAGGTGAGGTCGAGCCTCAAGATGGAGAGCAAATTGATGGTAAGGTACATGAAGAATATGAGAAAATAAAGAAGGAAATGGAAGGGCAGGTCTCGAAATGTGAGCTTGAAAAGGGAAAAGCAAATTTAATTGTGGGACTTGCCCACAAATGTGCCTTGTTACTTCCTAACCCAAAATCTAGCATTTTTCCTAGCTTTGATTCTTCTTACATGTAGATACAAGATAAAATGATATCCAAGAAGGATCCAAAAAGAGTTCCACATGAAAGCATGGGAAATGAACTAGAGACTACCTTGACTGAGAGCTCTAAAAGGGTGGACTGCCTAAGCATAACCCGAGGTGACTTTGCTATTCTCAACACTTTCTTGAACTCAAAATATTGTGATTTAGTATCTTGTGAAGTGGTTTTAGGTTTACAAGTGCATACCTCCTTCCTTAGTAGCTCTTTTATTGTGAATAATGGTCAACTTTCTCTTAATACTAGTTCACTACTTGAACATGAGAATGGTATTCTTGAGAATTTCCAAGTCAGTGTTGATGATTGTAATGTTGATCTTGATATTGGACATGGTCCTTTGAACTTCTGTAATGAAAGCCATGAAGTTAATATTGTTCAAGGTGACCGTGTGTATGTCAAAATTGTGTGTGATGTTTTGGGAAGTCATGATTTTGATCCTCAAGTGAAAGGGGTAGGTAGTTATGGCCTTGACCCATGTCTACTACTTTCCTTTGACCCCAAGGTACTTGTGAGGTATTGGAAGTGTAGTTTCAGTTTATGCTCATTATATTTTAATATTGATGCTATCCACTTCCTTGGTACCTTTTATACCAAGTCTTTTATACCGAATACCATAGATGTGTGGGTGTATGTCAAGTTCGAACAACCAAGGATTGATGATATGAGTGTGGTACTAATGGTGATTCCTTGTGAAGTGATCTCGGTTTTTCTTGATATAGATGTGCATGTTTCTCCTATTATTAGCTCTCTTGATGTGTATAATGAACCATGTGCTCCTAAGGATAGCTCACTACTTGATCATGAGAATAGTGTGATTGAAAACTTTCAAGTTAGTGTAGATGCTTATAATGTTGGTCTTGATAATGAATATGGTCCTTTGATTTTGTTTGATGAAGCCCTTGATAGTAGTATGGTTCATAGTGATCATGTTCATAGAAATGTGGTGAGTGATGGAATATGTGTTGTTAAGGAAACCTTCCTAACTCGTAGATGCCCAATTTTGAATGTTTGTCTTTCCTTGAAAACAAGTGACAAATGTGTTTGTTTTGGGTTATATTCTTCACTCGTTGATGATTGCCTTGGTTATGTCCTTTGTGATGCTTGTGGTCGATGTTTCTTAGTCATAACAAAAGATGTTTGGGTGTATTCCAAGAGTGTACCCCCTTGTCACGATTATATAACTTGGTGTGCTAATGCTAACCCTCATACTATGAGGAATATGTGCTTGTTTTCTCTCTCTTTGATTTTTCAAGATGAAAATTTAAGGATAAATTCCTTTCAAGATGAAGAGGATGATACAAGCATGAATAGCACAAAAGAGTAAAAGGCATTGTCAAAGGTTCAAGCTTCGGAATTGGCAAATGTTTGGAGCCTTTCCAAGCCTTGTCAAGTTGAATGAGGGGAAGGGAAACCATTACACTTAAGATGTACCTCACTTGAAGGACAATATGGACTTAATACACTATAATTTTACACTCAAGAGGTGCCCCATTTTAGGGATATTGTTCTCTTTTAAGACTCTCTTTTTACACTCCAAAGAAGCACCCTTCATTAAGGGTATTTTAGTCTTTGCTTGAAATAAGTATAAATAGACAAATAGGCTTCTATTTTTCTTAGCTTTTGACATAATGAATTGAGTGACTTTTTAGATTGTAATTGTAGTCTTAGTTTGTAGTCTTCTCCTTCTCCTTAAGAGAGAGAAACTGAAACTTGAAGGTTCTATTCAAGTGATGTGGTTCTTCACTTGTGTTGACCATTGGGAAATAAAGGTGGGTTTTGAGGAGTGTGAATTACCTTGGTCCACCTAAGAATGAAGTGTTATCCATCCATGGTGAAGTGTGTATAGTTGTTTGATACAAAATTAGGTGCTAATCATTAAAAGTGGTCTATGTTTCATTATCTATCTTTACATTTATGCAATCTTCTTCTTCATCTCCTTTCTATGTGTTGTTTTCCTTCTAGTGTGGTTGCTGATTTTTGTTCATTGAGTCCTTAATTTCCGTTTTAGATTTATTTTTGTATCAAGTATGATTCCAAGGTCTCATGCCCCAGAACTACGAGCTAACGTAGGTACAGATTTTCCCTATTTATATGGATGCAAGATTGTGATCACTTAGCTTAGGTTTTATTCCTTGGAAAGAGTATGACACTTCTCCCCAACATGAGGTTTTTCCCTTAAGGGAACATGACATGGGACATCATGATAGCTCATATAGTGTATGTCAGTTAAAAGAACCTCCCTAAGCCTAAGTCCTAAAATAGAATACCAGTACAACTTTTAGAATTTAAATGTAAAGGCTCATGATTTTATTCAGATATTGGTTTACATATGTCATTAGCCATGCGATTGCAGCTTTTAGTTTACATATACAAAGGTGGGTCCTTTTACACTTAGCCTACATGATTTGAAAACAGACTTAACTTCAGTTCTATTTATTCCAAAAGCAGAAAGAGTAAATGTATAGCTTTTAGAACTAAGTGTTATGGATCATAAGATTTATACAGTATGCTTTATTATTCATGATTTATGATTTTCAGCTTTCAGTTATTCAAGCCAATGTAAGTCATTTACACTTTGCATGCATCATTTTATTAGTTTATATAAACATTGAGATATTATTTTACTTATGCATTCACCCCCACATTCTCAGTACATTCCAAAAGTACTGATCCATATATATGTGTATGTGCTACATTGTTTAATAATTTAGGTACTAATTCAGTTGTAGTCCATATATCATGATCAGACAGTTGCAGATTCCAGATAGCAGATGATGAGTCCTCCTACTTCGGGGACTTTAGTTAGATATTATTTATGTAATTTATTTTCTTACTCATGCGTATTATTAGTGGTAGTTGGAGTTACGTCCCATCTACCTATAGTCGGTATAGTAGAGGCTTTATAGACTCTCAGTAGAACTAATGTATTTGATTTCAGTTTTGTTTTGTATAAGTAGAGTTGTAATCATTTTTATATAGATTTGTATTGATCGAATTTAGAAACGATTGATCTTCCACTTATTTTGTTTAGATTTATGTATTGTATTCAGCTGCGTATGATGCCAGTACAAGGTCTAGCTTGGGATCACATATGGTCCTAAGCACCGTGTGATGACTAGTGGGTAGTCTCGGGTAGTTACACCACTATGTAATTGTACCCATAAAATACAACTTGATTTGGATTGCATTACCAGTATTGAGCATCAACATTGCTTGAATCTGCCTATGTAGGAGTTTGTGAAGAAAAAAATTATTAAGTGGTTAGTTGATGGAGTGGTTTACCCCATTAGGGACAACAAGTGGGTCATCCCAGTTCAATGCATTCCTAAGAAGGGTCGGATCACTGTAGTCCAAAATGAGAAGAATGAAATTATCCCATAAGACCTGTTATTGGATGGCGAGTGTACATGGACTACAAAAAGTTGAGCACGTGGACTCAAAAGGACTACTTTACCATGTCTTTTATGGATAAGATACTGGATCGGTTAACAGAAAGGGCCTAGTACTGTTTTCTCGATAGTTACATTAGTTATAATCAGATTTTGATTACTCTCGAGGACCAAGAAAAGGCTACCTTTCCTTATGGGACTTTTGCATTCAAGAGGATGTCGTTCAAATTAGGCAATACTCTTGTCATCTTTAAGATATATATGATATCTATATTTTCTGACATGGTGGTGGACATAATCGAGGTCTTTATGAATGATTTTTCAATAGTTGGGGACTCTTTTGATGATTGCTACCTATTTATCTAATTCACTTTAAAGGTGTGAGGAGTGCATCCTGATGTTAAATTAGGAAAAGTGCCACTTTATAGTGAAGAAGAGTTTTGTCCTTGGGCATAAAATCTCAAAATGGTGTATTGAGATGGATAGAGTGAAGATTGAGGTGATTGAAACATTCCCTCCTCCAGTCTTATTTAAAGGTATACAAAGTTTTTTAGGTCATGATGGCTTCTATAAGCGGTTCATCAAGGACATCTCTAAGATTGCTAATCCTCTTTGCCAACTTTTAGATAATGAGGTGAAATTTATTTTTGATAATGCGTGTCTAGAGGCCTTTGAGAGTCTTAAGGAGTGGTTGATTTTGGCTCCTATTATTGTATCCCTTAACTGGCCTCTACTATTTGAGATGGTGTGCGATGCAAGTAGAGTGGCCTTGGGTGCTGTCCTTAGCCAACGGCGTGAAAAGATCCTTCACCCGATCTATTATGCCAATAAGGCATTAAACACCGCATAGATGAATTATACAATTACTGAGCATGATTTTTTTGCAGTGGTTTTTTCCTTTGAAATGTTTCAATCTTACTTGATTGGGACCAAAGTCATAGTCCATGCAGATCATGCAATATTGAGGTATCTTATGTCAAAAAAGGATGCCTAGATGAGATTGATACGTTAGGTCCTTTTACTGCAATAATTTGACTTTGAGGTAAAAGATCAAAATGGCATGGAAAACCAGGTTACATATCACTTATCTCGTCTTGATGATGAGGAAATGTAGAAATTAGGGGATGAGCTTGACATAGATGATACTTTCTAGATGAGCAGGCCTTGACATCATCCCAAGACTTAATCCTTCGATTTGATAATTTTGCCAATTATTTGCCAAGTGATCATGTTCCAAAAGACTTATCCTTCCAATAGTACAAAAGGCTTATGCATGAGATGAGGGAGTTTTTCTAGGATGAGCCTTACCTTTTCTAGATTTGTGCAGATAGTGTAGTTCGTAGATGTATTCCTGAGGTAGAGATGATGAGCATCCTTGAGGTTTGACATTCATCACCAATTGGGGGTCATCATGGTGGAACCCATACAACCAACAAGATTCTATAGTGTGGGTATTATTATCCTATGATATTCAAGTATATTTATGACTATGAATAAGCATGTGACCAGTATCAGTGTCAAGGCAACATTTCACGATGCCATGAACTCCCTATGACACCTATTTTGGAGTTAGATCTATTTGATGTATGGGGGATCATTTCATGGGACTATTCATGATCTCCTACAGAATTAAGTATATTTTGGTGGAGGTTGACTAAGTTTCTAAATAAGTGGAAGCGGTAGCTCTCCCCAACAATAAAGCTAGAAGTATCACCACCTTTCTAAAGAAAAACATCTTTTCTTAATTTGGCACTCCACGTGCGATCATTATTGATGATGGGTCTCACTTATACAACCATTTGTTTAAGTCCCTGCTTGAGAAATATGGTGTAAGGCATAAGGTGGTAATACCTTACCATCCTTAGACAAGTACGTAGGTTGAGGTCTCTAATAGAGAGATCAAGTCCATATTGGTGAAGACTGTGAATACCAATAGAAATGACTAATATAGGAAGTTAGATTATGTATTATGGGCCTACTAAATAGCTTTAAGACTCCTATAGGATCCTCCCTCTATAAACTTTTGTAAGTCGAGGTATGCCACTTGCCGTTGAACTTGAGAATAAAGCATTATGGGCATTGAAAAAGTTGAATTTGGAGTGGCATGATGTAGCTACATTGAAGTTGAGCAAGGTGAATGATTTGGATGAATTCCAACTCCATTCTTATAAGATTTCTACTGTGACAAAGAGAGGATGAAGCTATATCATGACAAGAAAATTGAGAAAAAGGTGTTTAAGCCCGATGGTCTGGTCTTGTTGTGTAATTCAAGACTTTTCTTATTTCCTGGCAAGATAAACTCTAGGTGGTATGAACCATTCACCGTAGTTTAGGTATTACCACATGGTGCTATCGAGCCGGAGTGTATTG
Source organism: Capsicum annuum (assembly GCF_002878395.1). Lineage (NCBI taxonomy): Eukaryota > Viridiplantae > Streptophyta > Magnoliopsida > Solanales > Solanaceae > Capsicum > Capsicum annuum. Next base: position 172,989,674 of record NC_061120.1, on the reverse strand, counting down.
GTGAAGCCTCATTTAAGGTGAAAGGGCAGTGGGTTAATCTTTATATGGAAACCTAAACAAGGTGAAAGTATGTGATGATATGGACCTTGGTGAAATTTGAGTAAACCAATGCAATTATGTAATGCCAGGATATTAAATCAGGCATTTCATGGGAGGCAACCCATAGGTTGGTTGGTGAAATCTAAGTATCCAACCTAGACATGTCATGCTGCGACATTATATCAAGTATTGTGTGGGAAGCAACTCATGTTTTATACTTATTTTATTATAGGGTAACTTATTTTATGCATGGTAACTTATGTATTTTTGGGTGCCAGTCCTAATGACTCACCTAACGAGTCATTATCAGTTCTCATAAATCATTACCAAAGTCATAGGGAGATGGAGCCCAGACCACTCTCAGGTAATTGGTCTCTGGAGTCATAACACCTGTTAAAATAAGTTGTTATCACTAACAACGGCTCGTTATATTGAGTCATTACGACTAGAAACCTAGGTAAGGTTCCAAGCATCACGGGAGGAGTCAATGACTAGTTACCAGTGGTAATAAGTCGTTATGAAATACTCATTATTAGGCCTGACATTGCAGTCCTGTTGGGTCGAACCAATTTGAAATAGACTTTTTAAATGAGAATTAACTCCTATTGTTGATTCTCATCCATTTGAAATGTCAGAGACTTCCTCTATTCTCAAAACTGACCAACTACACCATACCAACACTCCAAATTTATTCCCTATCATTACAACAAAAGAATCAAACAAACTCCCAAAAATTAAGCTCTCAGGAACTAGGGCAACTATCTATTAATTTTTAAGGAATCCAAAGCATGAATCAAGTAAGTGTACGCATTAAATTGTTTATCTCTTAAAGTGATCCTTAAAGTTACTAGAAATTTTGTGAATTCACTGTTATTAGTCATTTTCATAAGGACTAAAATCCTTTGTTTTCTGAGAAAAATGACAAGCATGCCTAAAAAATGGGAGTATAAGGAATTTTGTGCTAAAATAATGTTTGTGGGAATGAATTTGGAGTTGTTGAAGTTGATATGACAATGTAGATTTGTTGGGATTATATAAATCAAAGTTTAACCCTTCGAACACTCATTATCCTAGTGACTATGGTACTCATAACAAGCCGTAGTGTGACTTAATGAGTCGTTTTGTAATTCGTAGTCACTAAGAACATGGGTACACAAAGAAGTTGAGACTCTGTTAACATAATGACTCATTCCATGAGTCATTGTATTACTATATAACTCGTGAAGAGGAGGTCGTGATGACTTGAAAATATAATACATGTAATACCCTATATTTTCTTAGCTTAATTTAAGTCTTAGTACATGAGTAATACCATATAAAATATTTGAAATACTTAGTATTTTTCAGTTTAAAGCCTTCCATTGTGTAGGAAATTCAATTAGCTTTCCAGCGATATAAAATTTTCAAAAATCTGATACCGGGCGAAGAGTTAGAGCCATTTTTGTGAAATAGTGTACCACCTGGTACTTCAGCGCGTCACAGAGGCAGTCCAAATGGCAATTGTCATTTTCCAGTTAGCCAACGCGATACCACCGTGTCGCGCCACCAACTAATTTTCCAATTGTCACTTTTTTTGTGTTTCTCCGCGATAATGGAGCGTCGCGCCAAGGCCTAATTTCCTATTCAGTAAGGCTCTCGATGGCACCGCGTCGCTCCATCAGCCCAGTTCCCAGTTGTCCACTTTCCAGTGAGCCGGCGCGATTGTACCACATCGCACCGGGGTGAAAAATTGGGATTTCCAACATCCATTATTTAATTTTAGGGGTTGTTTGGTCAATTCTCAAAACTCCTAATCAGTCTAAACACTGGATTTATACCTTAAATAACCTAATATCTCATTATTCACTCACTTTTCTCAAGATTTAAAACATTCTCTCTCAAGAGGAAAAAACCCTAGCTTCCTGAATCAAGGTCAATCCTCAAGAAATCCTCCAAGAACCTTTAAGAACTCTTCTTCTCAGGTATGTTAGGTGTTCATTCATAGGCTCCTTTCACCCATGAAGTCAAAGAACTCTTTTTAAACATACAAGATCTCAGATTTATGATTTCCATGTTTGAATTAGATTGAATTCATGTTGATGATCTTAGTTGGGTTTCAATCCATGATTTAATTGTAAGTTTCATGTCAATTGAATAACAAGTGTGATGAATATGTGATTATCTTGACAAACCCTTGAATTTACAAATTGATTAATGTATCATGATGTTCATGTGTCGGCCATTATCATGTATATAATCCATGCTCCCCAAGTGTTTGTTAAATTGCCTATGTGAAGTAAATAATGGAATCATGACATGTTATTATGTGATCCCATTCATGCATAAATTCATGTATATCAAGTGTTTGACAGAATGTCTAAATGAGTGCATTGTTAGCAAGCAAGTATTGTTATGCCTTTATGACCATGTTACGTCTTTCTTTTTATGTTATCAAGTCCTGAGGGTATTCAATACCCAACAATTTAGTTTTTTACCTAGACCTAGTGTTAGTTACAAAATAGTATCAGTCATATCAGGACCAGTAGTACTCTCAGTCAGTTATAGAACTCAGTCAGTTATAGAACTCAGGAAAACTCAGTAAATTCAGTATCAGTCCAACCCAGTTTTAGTATAATCATTTCAGTGTCTTTCAGTTAGGAGTAGGATTCAGAACCAAGCGATTCTAGGGATGGGGGCTTACCCGTTAGTTAGGACTGGGTCCTAAGAAGTAATCCCTAAGTTCCAGAACTACGTAGCTACCGTAGGTTATGAGATGTCACCCGTTAGATAGGACTGACAAACTCAGGAATCACCTGCTAGTTTAAGACTGGTCTAAGCGGTCACCCTTTAGTTAGGACTAACCCCACAGCCATTGTCTTTACCCATGGCACGGTACTAACACCCTTCAAGCTATGGTTACAAGTTAGACCCCAAATTTATTTAGAAACGGGGCATGCCGGTTGAATAATTACCTCCCACAATTTCAGTTTCAGTCTTCAGTTTAGAACTCAGTTCAATTTTACAAAATTAGGACTGTCAGACAGTCAATCTGTATCAGTAAATTAGTTATTAGTAACTTCAAATATGAGTTACTTAATTATCAGAACTCAGTGCTCAACTTCAGAAAATCTCAGTTACAGTCTATATGTATATGTAAAGTATTACATACTCAGTGATTTTCGTAGTATCAGTTATCCACGTACTCTTATATTCAGTTACTTTATATCATTCAGTTAGTGATTGTTCATGCATTTGAACCCTTGCATTCAGCCTTACCTCATCTATCATACCAGTACATTTCACGTACTGACCACATACTCTTTCTTTGCACTATGATGTCTCATATCATAGGTTCGGACGCTTAGGATCCCAACCACGTTTAGGCAGATCCAATCAGCAATTGCAGATTTAGTAGTGAGTTCTCATCTATCAGGGATATGATTTGTTTTAGTTTATCAGCAGTTCAGTAGTTGGAGTTAGTTGGGTGTTCGTCCCATCAACTCCATATTTAGACAGTTCAGTTAGAGGCTTTCAGACTAGACCAGTTCAGACAGTGTTTAGTTTTTAGATGTTTTTACCAACTATTATTTTTTATCAGTATTTAGATTTTGAACCTTATGGCAATTCAGCCTAATTTCGCATTTATTTTATTATTACTATTCAGTGCTCACAACAGATATCGGTTATGGGTTAGATTCTGGTCCTTTTGGGTTGTACACATCGTGCGATGCCCAGGGTGTACTCTCAGGGCATTACAATGCACTAGAAAAATATTCAATACGACAATGAGTGTTGATAACAAGTTATTTTCTAACATAATGACTCGGTAGGAGGACTCGTTAGCTGACCAGTTAATAATGTGTATGCACCTTTCCACCCTACGAGTCTTGTAATGACTTGTGACCTGTGGTATCGAGTTGTACCTTGACGCGTAGGGTACCCAAACTCTAAAACATTTATGTTATTTTTTCTTATATTTTTTTCTTTTCCTAGGATTTACTAACATTTGTTTTTCCAGGTACCTATGGAACTAAAGAATGACTCCACAAAAAATCAAACTCCGAGAAAAATGGCCCCCTCTCCCACTTATAATCTCAAGAATTAACCCACTGATGATGAATTATCAAGTGGGTCGTTAAAGAATAACCTATTCGAGGGGCAGTGGAGCCAAGGAAGAAATTACCCAGAGGTTCCAAAGCAATTACAGAGGATGAAAAATCCTAGCCAGTCACCATCCTACTCACTATTCTATTCTAAAAATGACGCTAAAGATGAGGATGGTGAAGATGATAATAATGATGAGTGGGCTGGCCCCAAGGAGGAATATAGGGTTAAAGATGATGGGTATGAAAATCAGAGGTCTAAAAATAAAGAGAAGGAAGAGAGTAAGTTGAGTGATACTCCAGTTGATATACACCCCCCCTCCACCACTACTACCTGCTACATCACTATAGATATAGCCTGCTCTGGTTCCCATTATTGAATGATGGGGTTACCCCAGAATGCAGGCCTTATATGACCAATACATTGCCATCAACACTTCCACGACAAAACTATAGAGAGGGATCTATTTAAAGTGTAAGATGATCACCACAGGCATGTCTGAGAAACCTAACTTTGACTCCTGGTTTTGACAATACAACTTAGAGTTGATAACCACAGCTCTACGATAGTACAACCAGGCATTAGTACATTGGTTCTATGTTGTTGCATATTAGATGGATCTTAGGAGGTTGTATTGGAAGGGGGAGACTATGAAAGGGTGGTGATCCATTGGTGGATGTTATGATTAGAGGTGTTTGGGTGAACAGCTCCACCCAGATGATTTCTAGATTCCTTTATGGGTCAAAATTTCAACTACCGACCAATACTACTAAGATTAACTATTTTATGGAGGAGAGGTAGAAGGTGGAGGTAAAATAGATTGGGTTAGAGGACAAGCTTACTCACTTTCAGTGGATGGTCGGTATTACTGTTGTGGATGGAAGAAGGATCCTTGAGGTGTTGGCTCTTCATCCTAGATTATGAAGGGAAATTTTAGTTTTATGGTGAAGGCTTGGTGGACACTTGTGCGTCATAAGTTGAGTCCCACATATGGGGATAATGTATTAAGACCAAACCAAGCAGCCTTGATCATGGACATCATGAAGGGCTATGAGCTAGATGTATCCAAGTGGATAGCGAGGTAGATCCACAATCAGGAAATGGGCTCCGACATAGCCATAGTATTCCCATGATTGTTGACATGGATATGTTTAGATACGGGAGTGCCAGAGATTCCAGGGGTCGACCAGTTCATCCAGTCATGAGGTACTATAGACTTGGGGTTGATTGATGATATTGCAAACCCCAATTCTAAGGCTATGAAGGTTGGATATGCAATTCTTAGAGAGGAATTCCAAGATAAAGGTCCTAGTATTGATAGACTGGGCTCACCAATATGGGTGATACACCCATAGAGATGATCCAGTCTAAGCCCCAAGTATCCAAGGTAGAAGGCACATCCCAGACTCCAATTCCACCCCCTGGGGCTAGACCATTCACTTCTACATAGGGCCCTACCATCTATGTCTTAGTACCACAGATGTTCCTGAATGAGGTGCTAAAAAGACTAAGCACTATTAAGAAGAAAGTGAAGAACATAGAGAGTGAGGTAAAGCCATGGGTGCAGTGAGAGATTAAGAGTAAGTTGTGAGGCATGCTGACCCAGTTAGATGAGTTTGAGAGATGGATCAAACAAAAGCTAGCATATGTACATTCGTAAGATCTTAAGGGGCTACATAAGGATCTGGCTACACTTCAAGTTTCTATTAAGGATATACATGCCTAATCCTTTCCTTTGATGCCTGTTATTAAGGAGATTGTTAAGGAGGTGGAGATACCCATTATATAGGCAGTTAGAGGCTATGACACTTCTGAGGAGAGATCTAAGAATAAGAAGAAGACAAAGAGAATTGAAGCACAAAATATTGAGGCTGCAAAAGCAACCAATGTGTAGGATGAATTAGACCAACAGATTAGGGTTTGTGAGATGGCAGCAGTAGCCGGTAGCTCCCAAGTTGATGATGTTGCAGATGTGAGTAGTAGAATTGTTCCACCACTAAAGGAACCATTGAGCGCACCAGCCACAGCCGGTTCCACTTTTGATGTGAGCGTCCCGATTACTATTAGGACCACTACTACTGATAAGAGTAGGGCCCACTCTAAGGCTTCCTATACTGGCACTGCATGAGTTGGTTCCTTAAGCACCTAAGTATGTATTCACCCCTTGTATTTACATTATAGATGCACCAGGGAAGTGCATAAAATTTGTTTAGATGGTGAGGATGTATCTTGCCACTATGGATTTTTGTTGTCGTGCTTCTTTTCCTGTCTTTCACAGTATAAATATAGAACCAGCATGTCTAGAATATAATTATTTCACATTGTGTTTTTTTTTTTATGTTCTATGTTTTTTGTTAACTAGGAAAAATAAGTACCTAAGGCATTTAATATATTTGTTTGATTGTGCTTAAATGAATTTTGTTTGAGAAAAAGGACACCCCTCCAAAAAATATTTTAAACTGTGTGTGATAAAGATATGTGATTACTATGAATCTAGTTAGGGCATTAGGATTAGGAACATGATAATCGTAGCTAATAATTGCATGAACCAGATAGATAGTAGTGTGTGATATAACCCTGTTCTAATTGTGTGTGACATACTACTTAGTTCCCTATATATATGGAATCCAGAACTTGCCTAGTTAGTCTTTCCTTGATTGTAGGATAGTCAGTTAGGAAAGGATAATAGGTCATTCTTCAAAGTAGTCCACTTTTAGCCTAAATAACCAATCAAATGTGAATTAGAATCCCTTGATCCCAATTTTGAGCCTTACAAGCTGATTTTCTTATTTACACCACCTCACCTTCCCATCTTTTCATAATGAACTTGTTTTGGCCCTGGTCCACCTTGGACATTGTGCACCTCAACTCAAGTAAATCGTTTAAGTTGAGGGTGGTCATCATAGGGGTGCATGATTTAAGGTGGGTATGAAGAATGAGTGCGCATAAGAGAAAAAAATTAGGGTCGGGTGTGGGAAAAAGAAAGAAAAAATGAAAGGAAGAGAAAATCAAAAATATTAAAAGAAACCACACCTATCCTGAATGTGCAATAAAAAAGACAGAAATAAGGGTGGAATAAAATAAAATTAGATAAGAAGTGGACCCTAAAAAGTAATTTTAGTGGAAAGGAGGCATAGTCACTTAATTCTAAATATACCATACTAGCCCCCAAGCCTATATTACAAGCCGAGTAAAAGTCCTAAAGTGATCCTAACCTGACTATCCAAAAACTAAGGTAAAGAAAATAAGAGCAAGCCTATGGTATTATGCACACATTGTGGAACTTCTTTATAAGTGTGAGTGTGAGCGTCTAGTAACTATCCTCGCATTAACATGTATACTGTATCTGAGTGAATAGGACTTCTTTGATATAAGAGTGCATGGGTTATGTTGCCAACTGCTTGTTTGTTTGGGTAATGTAATTTGTATATAATGTGTGGTTGTTTGTTGCTAATGAAATTCCATAGCCTAATTCCTTTGTGCCTCATTGTTGTGCTTCATGAATTCACACAGTGTTAGTTTTGAAAGGTAAAAATAGGAGGGGGTAATGTTTTTGAGCTTAAAAGTAAAATTGACTACCATACATATCTTAGGTTCTTCCTGGTTAATATTGTGTTTATGTTGTTTTGTTATTGTTGCCAGAGAACATGCAAACATTATAAGTTGAGGGATTTGATATATCATGGTTTTATGTCACTTTCGAGGCTTAAAATGGTGAAAATATGCACTTACTTGGGCCATTTTGTTGGATATGATGTGTGTTTTGTGTGTTTTGTAGGTAAATTAGGTTGGAAGTAGCATGGGTCTGAAGAGGATGAAAAAGCTTTGGAATAATTGAAGTACTGACTAAATTACGGGAAGTTTAGTCACCTAACAACTTGCGAACTAAGTCGTAATGATACCAGTGAGTGAGGCTAATTTCATGAGTTAAGTAAAGGTTGACCATGACTCGTGACGTCCAACAATGAGTTGTGATATGATTTGTGCTGAGCATAAGAGGAAAAAGTCTTGAAAGTTGACAAGTTGAGGCCCCAGTGGAAATGAGTAAAGGCTACGAATTATGATGGCAGCCTAATGTAAGACCCCGCAAAGTTCTAGTTTAATTCAGTCCCATATAGTTGTAATAAGAGGTTCCAAACTTAGAAAAATTTAGCTAATTATTAAGACTAAGAATCATTTTTAGAATTCATAATTGGATGATCTTATTTTCAATCCTTACGACCCTAGAATGTTGATTTTTAAGTTGATTCGTGATCAGGGATGTCAATAGGGCATCTTGGGTGATTTTCATAAGTTTTGAACATCATTTGAGTCACGTTTGGATGACTAAAATAGCAAGCTAACACGATCTCACTGCGTCGCATTAGCTATCACATTGACAGCATTGACGCGACGCATCGACTGTCGTGTCACTAGCATATTTTGCTTACTTAATTATGATTTTTCAAGGATATTTAAGTCCTTTTCCACTCACCTAATTCATCCAAAACAAGAAACTAAGCTTTTAAAAGGGAAAAATACATTCATTCTTCACAAAACCCTAGGTTCATCAAATTCAAGTCCAAGTCCCAAGATTCACCAACAAGTCCCACAAATTCAACAATCAAAGTATGTTAGGTGTTCATCCTTGGGTCTCCTTCCACCCTTGGAGTTCAAGAACCCTTTTCAAAACTTGAATTATGATTACCAAGTTAAGAATTGAATTATGCTCATGTTTGTGTTGTTGTATAGGTTTTAAGTAAGATCTTTTATGAATTCCATGAAATTAAGTTAGCATGTGAGTTGAATTATAAATATCTCATGTCAAAACCCTTGAATTTGCAAGTTGCATGTTGTAGTTATAATTCCCTATGTGGTTAGTTCTCATGTATAACAATCATGCTCCCCAAGTTTTTGATAAAATGCCTATATGAGTAAATTATGTATGGTAACTTATTGTTGTGATGCTAAAGTTATGATATGAGTTTATCAATTATGCAATAGGTGTCCTGGGGGTATTTAGTTGCCCGAAATCTAGTTGTTTACTTAGTTGCAGTAGTTATAGAATAGTCCCAGTAAAGGTCAAGAACCATAGTACTCAGTCAGTTAACAAAACTCACTAAACTCATTCTAGTTTAGTCAAATAACATGCTCAGGGATAGTTTAGTAAATCTTAGTACAACCTAGTGATCAGTGTCTTTCAGTTGGGATTAGGATTCAGCACTGAGTAAACCTAGGTATGGGGACATTCTTGCCAGTTAGGGTTTGACCCTTAGTAGCAATCCCTGAGTTACAAAACTACGTAGCTAGCATAGGATAAGTCGTCCTCCAGCCAGACCAGTATTGACGCAATCATATATATATTTCATGAATCTTCTTGCCATATTAGGGTTGTCACAGTATTATTAGAATCCCATGGCTAGGTGCTAATACCCTTCCAATTAGGGTCACAGTTTGGACCCCAAATCAGTCTATATCGGGGTATGTCGGTTAGATAAACACTCCTACAGTTATAGTTTCAGTCTCAGTATTCAGTAAAGAACTCAGTCAGTTCTACAAAACCATGGCTATCAGTTATCAATTACTCAACCATCAAAATTCAGTACTCAATTTCAGTATAATCTCAGATACACTATGTATCCCTATATGTGTAGTATTGCATGTTTAGTATAATCAGTAGTTAAAGTTTTGCAAGTACTCTTATCCAGTTACTTCAATATGTTCATTCACTCAGTTATTATCTTATGCATATGAACCCATGTATATCAGCCTTACCTCACTTAGCACACCAGAATATTCCACGTACAGACTGCATACTTTCTTTTATGCTATGATGTCTCATATCATAGGTTTGGATGCCCAAGTTCCTAACTGTACTTAGCAGCTCAAACTATCAGCAGCAGTTATGGTGGTGAGTCCTTATATTTTGAGGACAGAGTTTATCTATTTTAATACTTTAGCATTTCAGTAGTTATTTCAGTCAGAGTTAGTTAAAGGTTTGTCCCATCAACTCTACATTCAGAAAGTTAGAGGCTCTTAGACTAGAATAGTCAGTTATTCAGTTTTCAGATGTTATTATCAGTTATACTCAATTGTTATTTTAGTATTTTGATAACCTTATGGAAATTTCAGATTTTTCTATATATATATTCTAGTATTATATTTAGTGCTCATAGCAGGTACGAGTCATGGGTTAGCTTGTGGTCCTTCAAGGTCGCAAGCACTGTGTGATGCCCAGGGTGTACTCTCGGGGCATTACAAACTTGGTATCAGAGTAGAGTCTTGTGCATGGGTGTGTAGCATGCCACACTTATAGAGAAGAGGCCATGAGGCATTTTTAGGAAAAAGATCCCTTTTTTTAGTGTTCATATCGTGCGAGTGAGCATGAGCTCAAGTTAAACTCTCTATCTAATCAACTTTTTCCTTCATTTTACAAAACATGCCTCCCAAAAAGAATTAGGAACCATCCAGCACCTCCACCCGTTCAGAAAGATCCCCCGAATGAGCACGTTTCTCACACAGAATTTAGAGCAGCTTTCACTACTCTAGCCCATTCTGTGTCAGCTTAGAATGTTCAACTAGCTATTGTTCAGCCCAACCTAGTGGCCAATACTGCTGCAGCTAGAATTCGGGACTTCTCCTAAATAAACCCTTTTTTATTTTTAGGGTCCAAGTTTGAAGAGGACCTACAAAAATTCATTGATATGGTGCAAAAAGTAATAGAAATTATGGGTAACCACTAGTGAGAGTTCTGATTTAGCTACCTATCAGTTGCAAGATGTGGGTCATACATTGTTTAAGCAGTGGAAGGTAGATCGGGGTGCAGATATAGGGCCTATAGAATGGGACGAGTTTGCTACTGCCTTTTTAGATAGGTTTTTTCCATTAGAGTTGAGGGAGGCTAAGGTGTTAGAGTTCATCAATCTGAAGCAAGGTAACATGACTATAAAAGAGTATTCCCTCAAGTTTACTCAGCTGGCGAGGTATGCTCCTTTTGTGGTAGCTAATAGCAGGTCTAATATGAGCAAGTTTGTGTCAGCAGGTTAAGATTTAACATCAAAAGCCTAGTGGGTCTATACTGGAGTCCAGTATTCCCACTTGGAAGTGGGAGAAAGTAAACATGGATTTCGTGATAGGTTTGCCTCGTACTCGTCATCAGCATGATTTGATTTAGGTCATTATGGACAGGATGACAAAATCAGCCTATTTCTTGCTAGTTCATACTTTTTATTCAGCTGAGGACTATGTCAGGCTTTATATCAAAGAGTTAGTTAGGTTATATCGTGTCTCATTGTCCATTATTTTAGATATAGGTATACATTTCACCTCTTACTTTTGGAAAGCCTTCTAAAAGGGTCTTGGTACCCAAGTCCACCTCAGTAAAGCCTTTCACCCTCAGAAAGATGGTCAAGAACAAAGGACCATTCAGACTTTAAAAGGTATGTTGAGAGCGTATGTCATTGAATTTAAGGGCAGTTGGGATGACCACTTACCTTTGATTGAGTTAGCGTATAATAATAGCTATTATTCCAGTATCCAGATGGCTTTATTTGAGGTTTTTTATGGGGGAAGATGTAGATTTCCCATTGGTTGGTTTGAGGTAGGTGAGGCTGTGGTAGTGGGGCCTGACTTGGTGTTTGATGCCTTAGAGAAAGTACAGGTGATCAAGAAAGGCATAAGACAGCCTAGAGCCGATAGAAATCTTGTACAGATATAAGAAGGAAAGATCTTGAATTCGAGATTAGTGATTATGTGTATTTAAAAATCTCTCCCATGAAGGGGGTGAAGAGATTTGGTAAGAAAGGGAAATTTACTCCCTGATATGTTGGTCCTTATACAATTTTGAGTCGTTTCGATAAGGTAGCTTATGAACTTGAGTTACCTGTAGACTTAGCATCAGTGCACCCAGTGTTTCACGTCTCCTTGCTAAAGAAGTGCATTAGTGACCCAGAAGTTGTAGTCCCTATAGAGAGTATGGATGTTTAGACCAGCCTCTCTTATAAAGAAGTCCCAGTCGAAATCCTTGATCGTCAGATTCGCAGACTAAGAAATAGAAAAGTTCCTTTGGTCAAAGTTCTTTGGTAGAATCAGTTTGTTGAGGGAGATACTTGGGAAGCACAGGCAGACATGTGAACCAAGTATCCTCACCTCTTCTCTGCAAATTCAGACTCAGCCTATGGTAACAGGCTTTCTTAGATTTACTATATTCCATACTCAATTACAGATGCATAACATTCTTGCATCATTCATGCATTTATAAAACAGATCACTCATGTGTCATGTCTCCTGAATTCAGTCATGCTTCATGTATGCATGTCAGTGTAAGTACAATTCCTCTTTAATCAGTCTCATTCGATGACAAATATTCCCAAAAGAGATATATTATAAGACCCCACAAAGTTCTAGTTTAATTCAATCTCATATAGCTTGTAATAAGGGGTCCCAGACTTAGAAAAATTTAGTTAAGTGTTAAGACTTAGAATAATTTTTAGCCTTCATAATTGGATGATCTTATTTTTGATCCTTATGACCTTAGAATGTCTATTTTTAAGTTGATTCATGATCAGGAATGTCAATAGGTCATCTTGGGTGAGTTTCAAAATTTTAGTATATCGTTTGAGTCATGTTTGGATGACCAAAACAGTAAGCCAATGGATCTCGATACGTAACATTAGCTATCACATCGACGCAGCACGTCGGTAATTGCATCAACACCATCATTGCAACGCGTCTCCTGCCGTATCACTAGGCATATTTTGCTCACTTAACTACGAATTTAAAAGGGTATCTCGGTCATTTTTCCCTCACCCAATTCAGCCAAATCATGAAATCAAGCTTCAAAATGGGCAGAATACATTCATTCTTCACAAAACCTCTAAAGAACAAAACCCTAGGTTCATTAAATTCAAGTCCAAGTCTCAAGAATTCACCAAAAATTCCCACGAATTCAATAATCAAGGTATGTTAGGTGTTCATACTTGGGTCTCCTTCCACCCTTGGAGTTCAAGAACCCTTTTCAAAACTTGAATTATGATTCCCATGTTATGGATTGAATTATGCTTATGTTTGTGTTATTGTACGGATTTCAAGTAAGATCTTTTATGAATTCCATGAAATTAAGTTATCATGTGCATTGAATTATGAATCTCGCATGTCAAAATCGTTGAATTTGATAGTTGCATGTTGTAGTTATAATGCCCTATGTGGTTAGTTCTCATGTATAGCAATCATGCTCCCTAAGTGTTTGATAAAATGTCTATATGAGTAAATTATGCATGGTAACATATTGTTATGTTGCTAAAGTTATGATATGAGTTTATCAATTATGCTATCGAGTCTTGGGGGTATTTAATTACCCAAAATTTAGTTGTTTACTTAGTTGCAGTAGTTATAGAATAGACCCAGTAAAGTTCAAGGACTGTAGTACTCAGTCTGTTAACAAAACTCACTGAACTCGATCTAGTTCAGTCAGTCAACATGATCAGGGCCAGTTCAGTCAAGCTTAGTATAGTCTAGTGATCAATGTCTTTCATTTGGGAGTAGGATTCAGCATCGATCGAACCTAGGGATGGGGGCATTCCTTCTAGTTAGGGTTTGACACTTAGTAGCAATCAGCAATCCCTGAGTTACAGAACTACATAGCCAGTGTAGGGTAAGTTATCCTCCTGTCATACTAGGGTTGACACAATTATATATATATATATCATGAGTCTTCCTACCAGATTAGGGTTGACATAATATTATTAGTATCTTGTGGTAAGGTGCTAACACCCTTCTAACTGGGGTCACAGGTTGGACCCTAAATTAGTCTATATCGTCGTATGTCGGTTAGACGAACAATCCCACTGTTACAATTTCAATCTCAGTATTTAGTAAAGAACTCAATCAGTTCTACAAAACCATGGCTATCAGTTATCAGTTACTCAGCCATCAGAATTCAGTACTCAGTTTTAGTTTAATCTCAGATACAGGATGTATACCTATATGTACAGTATTGTATGTTCAGTATGATCAGTAGTTAAAGTTTTGCATGTACTCTCATCCAGTTACTTCATGATGTTCATTCACATAGTTATCATCTCATGTATATGAACCCATGTATATCAGTCTTAAGTCACTTAGCATACCAGTATATTCCACGTACTGATTGCATACTTTCTTTTGCACTATGATTTCTCATATCATAGGTTCGGACGCTTAGGTTCCTGATCGTACTTAGCAGCTCAGGCTATCAACAATAGTTATAATGGTGAGTCCTCATATTTTGAGGACAGAGTTTATCTAGTTCAGCATTTCAGCAGTTCTGTAGTTATATCAGTCAGAGTTAGTTAGGGGTTTATCCCATCAACTCTATATTCAGACAATTAGAGGCTCTCAGACTAGTATAGTCAGTTATTTAGTTTTTAGGTGTTATTATTAGTTATACTCAATTGTTATTTCAGTATTTTGTGAACCTTATGGAAATTTCAGATTTCTTCCACATATATATTCTAGTATTATATTAGTGCTCACAATAGGTACCAGTCATGGGTTAGCTTGTGGTCCTTCGGGGTCGTAAACACCGTGTGACGCTCAGGGTGTACTGTCGAAGTGTTATACCTACGACTCATGGTGAGGAATTTTTCTGAGCACGGAGCAGAAGTACTGAAAGCTGAAATCTTACTGGAATAATAATAAGTCCCAGCTAATAACTCATGATATTTTATAATGAGTCATGTACAGAATATAGAAAAGAGTTACAATAGGAGGAAACGAGTCATTTCCAGTCTTAACAACTCATTTCCATAGGCATGACCACTGCCAACTTAATATTTCTTTTTTGTTTTAATTAGGTTTCCTTAATTATTTTGTTATACTATAAATATCCTTGAGTTATTCTTGTATTAGGTTACACACATTGAGATATTTTCACGTACTTTGACATGTTTGATAGTCTTGCTCTTGATTTTTGGTTTCATAATTAATCGGAGACCTTGGATTTTATTCTTTCAGAATTGTGCAACTAATTCTATGTTTTCTCTATTGAATTTCATGGATTGTTGCATAAAAATGAGAGGATGATTTTCTTAGCTAGGGTTGTTGGAACCTTGGTGGATTAATAAAGTAGGGGAAGTACGAGGTTTGGTTAGATCATTATTGCCACCTATATTGTTATCTTCTTCATATTGACTTCTTTCTTAACTACTATAGAAGCTGAGGACTTGCCTGTATTAACAATCATCCTCACAAGGGATTTCAAGATTGGGATAAGAAGATTAAAATAGTGATTCAAGGAAATCAACTCTCGTCTAATAAATGAGACCCACAAGGTGATAGTTAAACTGGAATCGACGACAAGGGTTAGTAAGGTGACACCTAAGACTCATAAGGTAAAGGGTAATATCTACCAATGAGTCCACAAGAGTTGGTGATACATATCTTGTCAGATTCTACATGCGTACAACTGAGATAGCCGGATTGAGTACGAGAAACTTACGGAGTTAAGAAGCCAAGGAAAACACAGTCCTAGTGTTCATTTTAGACTGTTTTAAACCAAAGACATCCAAAGATTACTACTTTTTGTTGTTTGATAGAAATCCCCCCGTTCACTTTTCTGTACTTCCTGACTATTTCATTAAGTTTGAGATACAAGTTCAACCTTTTTCCTGTGGGATTGACCCTAACGTATTTGGGTTACTATATCTGACTTCGATCTCTTTATACTTCGTAGAGGTGTAAGTTTGTGCAACATCTAACTTTGACCTCCACTAATCCCTAGTTGCATTTCTCAAATAGTAAGCAGTATCAGCAACCCCATGCAACTCGACTGAACCAAGGTTATGCAACTTCTCTCGATAATCCATCAAGAACTCATAGGCATCTCTCCTAACACCACCGAACCTAGGAGGACCCAAATGCGTAAATCTCTCAAACCTTTTTTATCCTCAAAAGACATAGTTATACTCATAATAATAGGAGGCATAGTAAATCTGGATGACTGAGAACCCATTCGAGGAGGCATAGTAAAAAATGTTAAACTCAAATCTCAAAACACCATACTCAAATGCAGGCGTTGGAGGAGGAACTGAACTCGAAGTCTGTAGAGTACCATAAGCAGATATTGGTCCATATGACGATCCATACGCGAAATCAAACGAATACCATATGTAGACTCTGGCACAGATGGAGATACTACACTCAAAGTTGGAGGAACACTAAGTGCACTCAAAGGAGCACCCTTCAAATGGGTCAATAAGCGAACCAGTAACCTCCCAAGAAGAATAGGGTATAAGAACTCGGTAGAATCGAAGTATGACTGATATCTCCAACACGCTCATCATAAAGGTTAGGGGAGGGTACCCTAGTGCTATCTCTAGATGGGGCAGATCCTCATATCCTTCCTCCTTGTCAAACCTAACCACGACTGGTTGCTCACCCTCTAGACTGGGCACTTGCCTCAGATAAAGGATCTAAATCTCTAGCCTCACTGGATCTAGTCCTCACTATCTGTGCAAAAAGAGTGAAATATGACTTAAAACACATGATATGAAAAATTTGCATAATATAGGGTGAAATAAGGAAAGTTTCCTAAAGATATGTCATAGCCTCTCAAAGATAGATACGAAAGTCTATATACTGATCCATGAGATTCTATTAGATAACTCATTCTTACACTGTTGAGACTAATGAAAACCTAGCTCTAATACGAATTTTTCATGGCCCAAAACCCAAGAGTCATGATGACATTTGTCACAGCAAGCCTATAACCCAAACTGCTATTAAATGAGAAAAATCAATAGCAAACCAAGGCAAGAACCCTAGAATAATGTCAAACCATATATATTTATATATAGTACAATCAGAAATATAATCAAGATACCAACTAAATTCCAAAACATGATGTCACAGTGTAAGAATTAACTAGTACAACTTAAGGTAAAAAAATACATAAGATATCCAAATAGGAACATAACTCTATCTCTTAATACAAGTAAGAGATAGTCTAGATAAAAAAAGGTAGAAGTCATATACGGACGTATATATCAATTGCTACCTCTAACGGGCTCCAAATATCACATGAATCAACTAACTGTGCGGCTCAATTGTACTTGGATAAGAACCAAAAGGGTGCATTAGGGATAAGTACAATCCACTTATACTCAATAGGTATCATTGACTGACTGAGTAAAGTAGAAAATAAAGTATATAAGCACAAACTATGGGCACATCACCTACAATCAGAAAATGTCCCAAATGATAGCTCACACCATCTCCACTAACAGTTCTACTATAAATATATAAAATAAATACGGGTAGCGAAAGTAGGATAAGTATACATATACATCAAATTCAAGTATAGAAAGGTAGAACAAATGGAAAAATATCAGGTCGAGGATAGAAAATACAATCACAACATAAACACAATATATGAAGTGAATAAAGATGATGAAAATGACGATGATGATGTGATGCACGAGGTTGTCGCACAACCTCAGTGTACACCTATGGAGATAAAGCTTCCCAACGTAGGACCATGGGGATTTATCAACCCATATACAACCAATATCTAATATCAATATCCATATCTCCTCTCAGGTACATATATCAGTAGAGGGTTTTCAAGATGTCACACTTTCTGTCAGAAAAAACTAGTATCTCCAGTATTTCTACGATGGTATCAATATTTCATGAATGAATATTATATGAGGATGTAATGCTCACTACCAATCAAAATTAGAGTATCTAAAATCCAACCAATATACCAACCACATGAGCGAAAAATCCACTCATATCAACCAACCATCCATGATCCAATATAACCTAGAAAATCATCAAGTGAAACATGCAAGAAAATTTCATTGATACCATGGGATTTCTAAGATATAAGATTTTTCCAACCAAAAACAGTGTGATCAAACATACATATACCAGGATAGCAACATCATACAAGATCCTACACAGTCATACATAGCAATTAATGTCTTAAACTACCAAATATGATTCACAGAGGCATCCACATGGGCACATAAATCACCTAAGATATTTTTTATCATGAAACCCCATACCCATAGCATACTTTTACATTATTATTAACTACCCAACCTAGTCTAAAGAAATTTAAACCATAATCTACCTCAAATGCAAAAACTAGTCCCAAAAGCCTTCAATCATAAGCTATCTCCTCATAAACAGACCCAAAATCAACTAAACAACACAAATATAGAACCTATGTATCAAAAAATACCATTAATACCCATATTGACCACTTTTGAATTGGGGTGAAACCAGACCCCCAAAATAGATTTTTAAAAAAATAGGTAAAATTAGAATTTTTGTTTAGAAATATATTTTTCATGATTAAAGAAACTCATACAAGAAAATCCAAGTAAAAACAGGTTGAAATTGAGGTTTAAATTAGAGAAATACTATATTAGGTCTCCCAGGCTAAAATCCCCAAATTTCACCTGTAAAATCAAAATTTTAATAATAATAAAGTATAGATGATATAAATCAAAAAAAAATAATTGAAATAGGGACTTGGATCTTACCGAATCTTAAAAATAGAAGACATTACTCAGAAGCTCGAAACCCCAATCCCCAAGTCTCAAAAATGGTAAAGAAAATGAGAGAGGATTATTTATACTCAGGTCAGGTGCTGCTAAATCAGTCAATAAATGCTTTAGCAGAACCCACCTAAGGCAACCAGTCCGCTAAAGAAAACAAGCACCGCTAAAGCACCCTTACCCTTTAGCGGCTACACCAGTAAAAGATTTGGAGAATTTCATGTCGACGCAGACCCCTTGATATTCATCTAGAATCTCGAGAATGCAAATGAACTATGCTACCCTATAAAATTTGGTGCTCTGAATTCAATGGCAATATCAGATTTGACATCCTTTTTACAAAGTTGACCTCCAAAATTTAATTTTACAACTTTTCAAATAGAGGGGCGAAATTAGATATAAAAGCCATAAAACCAAACCAACAATGTTACCAACCTAAAATCAACATTTCGGACTTACTAGCATCGTCCGTTTTCCATATGAGGCATAGATTAGTAAATATTAATAGAAGTCAATCAAGTATTTTCAAGTCATCAAAACCCATACTTTCACATATGTCACATTGAAATGCATTAGGAATCATGCCAAACATTTTCACTCCCCAAAATACCACAAACAATAACAAAGAGGGTAAAATGGTAAAATCATACAAAAATTAATATTTCACAAAAACCACCAAAATCAAGTCATTACACTGTACCTATTAGAGAAATAGAAAAATCTTACATGTGTCTCAAATGGTAAGCTTCAATCTTTTCCCACAAATAGTAAGTATCTTAATTTTAAAATTGGCATCTAGTCATTGGAAAGTTAAGTTAGAGAAAACCACTATCCTATGGACCTACAACAACAACATACCTAATGTAGTCCTACAAAGTGATGAGGTCTAGGGAGAGTCAAGTGTATGCAGATCTTAGCTCTACCTCAGAGGTAGGAAGTCTTTCTTTGATAGACTTAAGAAAAAATAGTCTAGAGCATTATAGAAAAAGAAGTAATAAAAATACAGAATAGACAAAGTAGAAAAATAATTCTTGGAAGTGTTAATATACCAACAGTAAGAATAGACGGAGAAGAAACATGATTAAATTCAGTTAGTTTTAACTTATGGTTTGCTTCTCCTTACTTTTTCTTTTTGATATTTATTTATTCATATATTCTTTTACTAACAGAGGTGCCTCTGAGAGGATTTTGATACTTAAGCATACTAAACCCAAACTTATGTTGTATACAACTTAATATATTGTTGCTTCCATACGTAAAACAAATTAGTATTTCGAATTTATTTTATAGCACATGACATCTTTTGGGGGCCGATTCAACTCAAAGAAATCTGAAATTGACACTTAGTACAGTTAGATGGACTAAAAACTTTAACAGAGAAAGTTATGTATTGATGTTCAAAGTCATGAAGCAAAGCAACAAGAAGCAATCACGTATAATGGAAAATCTTGAATTCTCCATGAAGAATATAATGAAAATTTGAGGCAGTAAGAATCAAAAGTTAAATCTTGATCACTTATACAAGAAAAGATGTGTAAAACTACTATAAATAAGTAAAACGTATAACTGACATTAATCACAATCATTTTTCCTAAGTTTAATTTAGATGCTTAAAAATAACTATCATAAATCCTGAAAATTCCATAATAATACAAGCATAGGATGCAGATAAATTAGTTTTTCCATAAGATCTTGATGCGTCTGATTTCACAAATAGAATGCAATTTTTGCGAAATTTAGATTAATATTAAGATTAATGATCCAAAAATAAATAGTTGCCAAAAAATTATACAATTAGATAATTGTCTCCTAATTCAAACTCCTAACTTTTATGCACCCTTAATAACCGAAGATCATAAAAACCAAAATTCAACAACAAATCATGCAGTTGAAAGGGAGTCTTGGTTCTTGCACTTTGCTAACCCTACTAACTCAGAATGCTTTGTGTGTGGAGCTGACATATTTTATCAAATCATAAAGCTAAATAAGATATGTTTATAGGGGTTTGGGCGGCTTGGATCTGAATAGGTTGATGAGGAAAGCTGTCCACGCGTATTTTTCCTACATTTTTGACATGATTAAAAAATTGCATTATTGTGGAATAAATTAACAGTAATGAAAACTAAGTTTATTCATCTCTCTCTTCTCTTTTCCTCTTATTCATGCTCCTCCTAATTTTTTTCTAGATTCACATAATCCATAACTATCATCAAATCATCCTCAACCTTCAACAAACATTGACGCAGTTCTACATATACTGATATGCCCTTATGTGGTGGTAGTTTCACATCCACTGATTCTCTCTTACTTGAGCCAAAACAACCATCGAAATGTCTTGAGACTGCATTTCTACCAATATCCAGATCATCACATGACTCTTTTTTTACCTCCTTGTTAGTGAATTAAGAACAGTGACACCTTCCAATTTAGCCTTCAAACCATTAATGAATTGATTGTTCACCTTATTTGTATATGGAATGAGTGTTTTCTTATAATCTTTCTCCAACTCACGCATAGTAGGGACAAGTTAAGGGTTCACAATCTACAAATAAGCAAAACATTAACTATTAGAAACAAGTCTTGCAAAATAATTAATAAAAAATACAATTCCCTACCTTTGAATTTCCACATTAAGACCTGAATGGACTACCTTCAGCAAATATGACAATTTTTTAGTGTGATATCTTAGGATCTAAGGGATAGGCAAAGGAACATCTTGTGACTTTCCAGCATGCTTCCCAATATTGGGAAAAGTTTCGTATATCCTAAAATAATTAAAAATAATTGTCAAACAATGTTTCTAATCTATTTTTTAGGTAGTCAATAATATACCATAAATGCCCAGGGGAATCCATATAGAGCATAAGATTCAATCTCCTTTTCAAGATGTATTTTTGCTGCTTTTTCATGTCTATTTTCTTCTTCGAATAGTCTAATGTCAATTCATAGGATTTCTTTTTCCATGGGTATGTCTCAAAGAAATCCAAAGAATCCACTATTTTTATGATGTTTGGATCCACAACCTTAAACACATCTCTTTCAAGCAACATCACGTGCAAGAACTACACCAAACGATATTTGTTTCCTCCTTGTTTAGCCTACTATCTTTAATCAGGGCCAATAAGCTTTGTCCTGCAACTTTCTTGTTGTAGTTACTTATCATAAAATATTTTTCCTTTCTTATATACTTTTTGCAATCTTGATTAACGAGGATATGATGAACACATTAAGCCCTTAATTAAACAAACTCCTTCAATCCAAAATAAGTTGGCTTATCATTTACACAAAATCACATCTCGTGCAGCTTATCATCCTTGACATGATGGAGAAGCATATAATTGGTCATCTGTCCATTGAATTTGAGATGTTCTGACAATTTTCTAAACTGGCCAAAATAAGAATACTTGAACTATCTTTTGAACTTTTAATCTTTTAAAACATTTTAAAATTTATAAAACAACTTCATCCTAGACCTAATTGTTATTTTTACAAACAAAGATCCCAACTTTATTCATCCAAGTAGAAAGATCGTAATTCTCTACATTAATGGCCATTACACAAATTGGCATGGACAGAGGATCAACATCCTCATTACCATCACCATCACAATTGCCCTTCTCACAGCGCCATCACCACTGCCCTACTCACTGCCTCCATCGCTACTACCAGGACCAGTACTACCGTCAACACCATCATCTTTATCTAATTCAAAACTCTCTTATCAACATCCTGATTGATATCAACCACTATTTCTAAATTTGACTCAGGTTTATCCTTTATAATTTTTTTCCTTTTGGCATCTCTTTTACCTTTTTCACTTCTTTTCCTACCAATAGAATGATTCATTAAATTTTCTCCTCTACCTGTAACCATTTTGTACAATTACATAGAACATAAAATAGTTGTTACCCAATAATGATATAAAACAACAATAATCTACCATAATCCTATTGAGAAACAATGAATCAGTATGAATATGAACTGAAAATGCATTGACTCCACAAGAAAAATAAGTTTACATTCTCCACACAGTCTAATAAATAGGATACACAACAATTTAGATGAACAATAATTCAAAAAAAAATCACAAACTTCGATCGGCATGAATAAACAAAAAATAAAAGGAAAAAAAGATCTAAAAAACCAGTAAATTAGGTGTAAATAACACAGGCTTCTATAAAAAATAGGGTAAGATCTAAAAAAAATATCTTTATTAATACTGGGATTACTGAAAAATAAATACGACAATAAGTGCTTCAAGATGATTGGAAGCAAAAGTTTACATACCTGAGGACAAAGACTTTGAAGATTGAAGGTCGGAGGAGAAGAAAAATAAAAAATGAAGAGCTATTAACCTTTAAACAGTTCCAAGAGAGAGAGAGGGAAAAGTTAAGAAAGTGGGGATTTGTGCAAATTTTAGGAAAATTGAAAACAACCAAGATAGATTTAACTATACTTAAAGTTTTCTCAACACTTTTCAACTCGTTAGCAAAAATCTTACCCTCACTTGTTCAAACCTTATAAGGAAAATTATATCAAAAAGAAATTGAGTTGTTATTTGGCTAAATAAGTATTTAGGATGGTTAATGTAACACCCCGCATTTTCAAACTACAAATCAAACTGTTGTTTCTACATGTGTAAGCTCTAACAGAAATTATTTCCAAGTAAAAATAAGTGTCATGATCTATATCCTCGTCTTTGAAGTGCTTTCGAGGTGAAAAATATTCATAGGGATCACTTAGAGAAGTTGATCTAAGAACCTTTGATTCGGCTAAATCTTTATTTTTGATGTTACAAGGATCCGCTTTGAATGTGTATAACTTTTTATACACATAAAATTTTACAGCTAAATATCCATCAAATTATATATAATTGAGTCATCTTTCCAACGATATCAATTTTGCCTTAATCTGATACCCGAGCGAAAAGTTATGATTATTTTTGTAAGAACTAGTAGTTGCGTGTGATAAGCATGCGATGCACGCTCCATTTTGGAGCTCTAGAGCAACGCACGCTCCATTTTACCCCTTATTTTTCAACTTCTGAATTCACGCAATTGAGGGCAATTAGGTCATTTATCTCACCCCAAAACCGTCCAAAATATAAGATTTAAACCCCCAAAGAGCATTTGTCACATCATTAGTCTCTCTTCCTCTTCAAGAAAACCCTAAGCCTCCAAAGATCAAGAATCAAGCTCCTAAGTCAAGAATTCCAAGAAACGAGTCAAGATTCGAGTTTTGTTATTTGAACTAAGTAATCTAAGGTGTGTGGGACTATCCTAAACCCCATGGGCATTGTTTTCAAATTAGTTTTAAAGAATATATATTTGTATATACAAAATTGTTTCAAGATCATTGATAAACTTGTATTGAAATTATTACATCTTGACGAAGTATTGTGAAAATTATGGTATGAAACCCCTAATCTTGAATTGTTTTTAATATGACATGATTATGATTAAATTGTGAACTTAAATAAGAGCATGGGATATATGATTCCCTCTTTTACTATGAAATTATATTGAATTTACATGTTAGGAATGTATTATGCAAAATTGTTAAATGTTAAGCTTATTATGTAAAGATTTCACTGTTTTCATGAAATATGGAAGAGTACTATACTTGTTTTATGATGATCATGAGTTCATTTTAAAATAGCTTGAAAGTGATTGAAAAGGGTGACCCCCGTAGAATAAGTATTGAAAATGGTTGTTTTGTTTCAACTGATTTGAAATATGAATATTTGTTCGAATGGTAGAGCTTTTGGGTGGTCAATAAACCTCTTCTAAAATAAGATAAGGGCAGTAGATATGTTATGACATGACTTGCAGGTCTGGGTATGATGATACCCTATTTTAATGAGCCCAAAGATTTTAAGAAAGAAATAAATGTAAGATGAAGAAGATGTGTTTTAAAGAATCTAAAATTGGGCTTAAGAGAGTTAGATGGTTACCCGAAGAAGGCACGAGTCAAATGACTCATTTCACGAAATCGTGATTTGACGACATGGGTTTATATTACCCAAAAGGGAGAATTTTACGCTGGTGATGGCCCTATGGCATAGTAGATAATCAGATACTACAACCCTTGTTGTAAACTTGGGTTGGAGGGTTGGTCGTCGAGTCAAGGGAAGATTCCATATAGCCCGTGGAATAGCAGAGTTATAGGGTGTACCATCTAGCTCAAAAGTAAGATAAAGAGTAGAGTTGTGATTTGCAGAATGTGTTTTGAAAGACTCGGATTGTGTCCATGTGTTTTCAACTGTTTTAAGATAACATGTGATTTATGAAATTCTCTCACCTATGTTTCATAAGTATTCATATATTTTGTTTTTGGATTATTCTGCATACCAGTACATCTGTATTGACCCCCCTATATTTCAGGATCTGAGGCACCCGGGGTCCCGTTAAGCAGTAGAGTTGCTTGGTCAGAAGTTGCAGTTGGTGAGCCTCCCTTATTTCGGAAGTCCTAGTTATGAGATATTGTTATTTTATTTTGATTCATGGTCCGACTGGGGGCCTTGTCCCAGCTTTATTATGTATGTTGTTTCTTGTATTGTTAGAGATTTTGCGGACTGGTGTCGTGTGTTTTAAATGTTAAGAACTCCTTTTGAAATTGTTCAATTGAACTAAGAGATTGACCATGTTTCCATATGTTAATATTCCAATTTCTTTACTTTTTATGAACGTTGTGTATGATTACCAGATAGAAAAGGACGCTCGGGCCTTCATGGTTCGGGATGTCCGTCATGGCCAGGGCCTCAGTTTGGATCGTGATAGTTAATGTGTCAAATTTTCTCATCTTTGAAATTGACAAATGTCACTTTTTGAATAGCTAATCAAACTTAGTACGCATTTCCGGACTGATTAAACTTTAGCCATATTTTAATTGTGACACATTAAATGGATTAGTTCAGAATCTTTGGTCCAATATTTCAAAACCCGGGCATAAGAAGTTTGAGCAGATTTGTTATGTCCTACAATTTTTTCCTGAATTGGTCTACGAGTAATACACCAAATCAGATCAATTATCTTTTAACACGATATTCACCTTTGTCTATTTTCTTCGGTCCCCTTCTTTCTCCAGAATACCCAAACTTTTGATAAAAGATGTTCCCTTCGAGCTTCGTCCCAATTTATTGATTACCTTACTATAAATATATATTTCAAATTGGTTATTCAATTAATAAATCAAGACAAAATTAATTGAATTTTTGATTTTACCCAACAATTAACATTCGTTGGAATATTAAATTAATTTATTAGTTCCCAAAAATTCTTTTTTCAAAGAATTCTCTCATCTATATCAAGGAGTTCATTTCAAGAAGTATTAATATAAGAATTATTTAACAGAACGAGTACACACACGAAGATCCAAAATTTCACTTGAAATGTTTTCAAAATTCTTAGTTTGAAAAAGAACATCGAAGAAAAAATAAGTTCAAGGACTATAGTAATGTTCATACGTAGCAAATGTGAAACAATTCCAATCTGAGAAAGTTCCAATGATACTCTATTCATATGTCTTATGTTGTTCCATTAATGTGAAAATATTTTCCATTTTTGATCTTGATATCCATTAATCTGGACAAAGAATTAATTAATAAAATTAACCATCTTATTTATAATTTATTAAGTATGGTGTAAAATGAAAAGTTGTCAACTAAAATGGTGTCTTTTGTTTTCTGCAGTTGCATTCAAGGTAATTTGGTTGTTTGGTACTCCCTCCATTTCATCATGCTTGACCCCTAAGCAGACGAAATCTTTACTTAGAAGTATATTTTACTAATTTAATCTTATTAGTATTGTCTTGGAACTCTAATTTAACTACTACTACTTTTTATAGTTTGAAATAAAAAAAATATAATAAACTTTCAATTATTCTAAGTATGGAGGTCAAATAGAATTTAACGGAAGAGTAAAAAATATAATAAAATTCTCTTGATTTCACAAATTAAACAATTAAAGTGAAACAACAATTTTTAGTATAGAGTCCACGGAGGGAGTAGAAAATATTTTTGTCATGGTGCGTCACTCATGTCCTCAGTGTTGGTCATTAGTTGGATGATAAATTGGGTTCTACTTCCAAGTTCATTTGTCATTGGGAACCGGACTCAAAAGTGTTTAGAGTACCATAATTTCCGTTGTGTTGGACTTATGGATGGTAAATGCGGAGGGGTGGGTGAGGGTCAAACCCACGTAAACCTGCAAACACTTTGTCCCGCCTTGCCCTGCTAGCATAATTTGTTGTTTCATCCCACAACGCATAATTTGCTATCTTTTTTTTTTTTTTTTTGTAAATAAATAGATTTTATTACCAAGTAGACTTTATAAAGCAGAAAAAAATACAGGTTTGAACAGCTGCCAGACTTATACAACAACTACTCTAGCTTACTTCCTTATGCTACTACAAATCTATTTAGAGCAACATACAGACCAAACACTCAGTCATCTAGGATACCAATCAAGCACCTGTAAGATTGCAGCCAATTTTGTCTTTGTTCTTCCTTGAATGTGAACCTCTTGAACTATTTTTTCCACTATCACTGCACTATTATTGCTCTTACCTTGAAAGATCCTATGATTCCTCTCCTACCAGATGTAGTAGATGTTGGCTGCTAAAGCAATTCTATACACTCAGCTTTTGACAGTTTGCCTTTTTAGTGTATAGCTGTTTATCTTTGTTCCTCTACTCATGAAATGACAAGGGGCACTTGTAAAAAAAATGCTCAATATTCTTATGTTCATTATAACACAATACATACCCTACATATTCCATACAACGTCATGAAGCCAATTTTTTCCTTATTAGAAGCCTGTCTTGAATGGCCAATTAGAAGATGAATAGCTATCTTAGACAAGCAGCATTACTTCAATACATCTTCTTCCACTCCACTTTCTGATACTGGCCCCTCATCAATTCATACACATGTTTAATAGAGAATTTATCTAGGTATTTCACTATACTTTCAGTCCATCCTATAGCTTTAAAGTACTTGAGAGTTTTCAGTATTTTCCTCACCATCCATGAGGCTTGGGGAGCTAAAGCATCCTATATTGTTCCTTGTTTTCCATAATACATGTGAATCCATTATACCCATAACCTATCATTCTTCTTACTCAAGCTTCATAAGAGCTTGCAAATAGTAGTTTTATTCCATTCTTAAATACTTAGTAGATTTATATCCTCAACAGTCTTTGGGCTACAAAGTTGATCCCAGGCAACTAGAGCTTTCATGGATATGCCTACACCATCGGTCCACAAGAATCTTCTACATAATGACTCAATGTACTTAATCACTTGTTTTAGCAACATGACTACTTGTGACCAGAAAACTTGAATATCAAAAAGAAAACTCTTAATCAATTGGACCCTACCAGCATAAGAGAGGAACCTTGAAGTCCAAATCTGTTTCCTCCCCATTATCTTATCAATCAAAGGCTAATATTGGATTATTGAAATTTTCTTTGTACTGAGAGGAACTCCCAAGAATCTGAATGGTATAGACTCTTGAGAGAAATCTAGCATATGTAATATAGTTTACTGCACTTTAGTAGTGACACCACCAAAATAGATAGCACTCTTATCTACATTTGCTTCTAGTCCAAAAGCTATTGAAAATTCTTTGAACAAGCCATAAATCAATCTCACATAGCTAAGATCCCTTCTACTAAATAACAACAGGTTATCAGCAAAACTTAAGTGCACCGCTTGCATTTTGGCACACTTTGGGTGATACTTAAAACCTAGGGTTTGCCTTAGTTTCTTAAGCAATTTGATGTAATACTCTATATCTAGGACTAATAGATAAGGTGACAACGGATCAGCTTGTCTTGGTCCTTTTTTGGCCTTAAAAGGGGAACTAGAATAGCCATTTATCAGGATAGAGTAGGAAACAATACTAATACATTGAAAAATCTAGTCCACAAACACTCTAGGAAACATTAATTGATCCATAACCTATCTCAAATAGCCCTATTCTACTGAATCATATGTTTTTCTCATGTCTACTTACAACATACATCTGGGTGATATCCCTTTTCTCCAATATCCCTTTACCAACTTATTACTCAAAATTATATTATTGTTGATTAAACCTACTAAATCTATTTAATCTACTAAATCCGCGCACCCCCTATAAATGGTATCAGAGCTCAGCAGTTTAAAAAGTACGGAAGAGATATATGGTACAACTAGAGTTATTATTAGAGTTAAGTTAAAGTTATTCGAAGTAGAGTTAAAGAATTTACTTATAAATTATTAAATTAACTATGCGAAGACCATTTAAAAATAGAAAAGCTTTTAGAAAAATTAAAGAATCTTTAATAAGTAATTATTCAGAATATATAAGTCTAAATAAAACAAAAGAAAATCCACAAAAACTAGCCTACTTAATTACATTAATATCTAGTATTGAATCAAAATTAATAACACACTTAAAATCCAGAAGAATGAAACACATACCACCTAATTATGATAAAATTAGATTTAGATATCCACC
>NC_061120.1:172802556-172957529 GCF_002878395.1 Capsicum annuum | reverse complement strand
ATACGAAGAAATTTACCCAGAAGGATATTATTCAGATTAAAAGAAAATGTTAGAATATATTAGAAAAACTAGAGAAAATCAAGAAAATCTAAATAATGAAATTAATTATAGAAATCGAATTAGACAAATAATGGAAGACCTAAAAGAAAAATTAATATGGATAGAAAAAACTTTAGAAAATTTAGATAAAAATACATGTGATAGTTTACATAATTTAAAAAACTCACTACGAGAAGAACAACACAAGATAATAAATAACATTGAAAATCTAGAATTAGATATATATTACAGCACAGATAGGATAAATTATTATACAGAAATTTGTAACTCTGCAATTACTACCGGATAAAATAATTAATGTATATATCTTACGAAGAAAGTAAATCATTAAAAGATACTGAAACAAAATTTAAAAAATATCCACGCACAAACAAAAATAGATTCACTAGAAACCTAATAAATCTATTAGATCCACGCACCCCACCGACTCTTAACTATTATACTATCCATGATAGGTTGCATTCTGTTAGAAAGTACCTTGGAGATAATTTTATGCAATAAAGTGCAACAGGATATTAGTTTACACTCTAAGATTTTTGAAGGATGAGTAGTTTTGGGATCAATGTCACAGTGGTACAATTCAAAGCTTTATACATTTTACCTGTTGAGAGGAACTTTTTCACAGCCTCAATAATCGCATTTCCCATTGTTGGCCACACTTTTTTAAAGAAAAATGCATTAAATCTATCACATTTCGGAGCTTTGCTATGATTAATCCCCTCCAAAGGCTAAGCTCTCTCTTCTCGTGTAACATCTACTATTAGTTGAGTCTGTTATCCCCTATCTAATCAAGGACCATCTCTCATTAAGATGGGACTCACTGTTTGGAGTTAAATGGCATAAGACCCTGACTGCTTCTTATAAAACCCAGTAACCTCTTTATCTATGCCACTTCTGGTAGTAATGTAAGTCCATTATCATTAACCAACCTGGTGATCCTGTTCTAAGCCAACCTATTCTTTAAACTAGCATTGAACTAGGAGGTGTTACCATCTCTTAATTATAGTCACTGCACTTTGAACTTTTATTTCATGATGTTTTCCCCCATGTTCGACTATTTTTTCAACTGTTTTTACCTTTTTTTCAGCTTCAAGTAAGCTAGTTGGTTGCCCTGGTTGTTACATAGAAAGTTGGATGTCCTGTAGATACTTTCTCCACATACTGATTTTATCCTTACTCCTTGATATTCAGTAGTATTATGCTATTTCAAACCTTTCTTCGCATTTTTAAGTTTTTGCCACACTCTAGCCAACCCATTTTCTGTTTGTGGCCTCTACCATGCAGACTTCACAATATGCTAAAACTACTCATGCTCAGCTAAGTGATTTAAGAATTTAAATGGTTTGGGTCTGATGTCAACCTCTTGAGAAAAATTAATGTTGAGTGGTGAGTGATCAGAACATCTTGGGCTCATAATCAATACCTCCATGTTAAGCATATTTAGCATACATATAGTGTTAACTAGAGCCAGTCTATTCTTCTATAGATATGGTTGTTTGTCCATGTAAACTTTCTACCAATGTGCTTCGGAGTATTCATGCTTGTGACCCTCAAGAACTCATCAAAATTTATTATCTTGACCTCATGTACAACATCTCCCACTAATCTATCTTTACTCCTAAAAAAAGTTGTTACTAGCCAAGGGTCTGGCTGGGCTGAATGTAATCTTCTGCGTTGTGACAATAAGTTACGTCTATCTACTATAGTGTGGAGTGAATAAATAATGGTAAAGTTAAACTTAAGTTGCATATCTTTACTCATCACCATTGTATGGATAATTTTCTATCTTATAATTAAAACTATAGATAGTTGATCAAGTCTACATTTCCATAGGATGAAAAATTATATAGAAAAGGTCATTTTCAACATTTTGCTTTTTTCTTTTATGGTGAACAACATTTGTAATAGTAACTCAAAATACAAAATGCTACCAAACTACTTTGAAATCGTTCATGATAGTGTTGATAACGTGTATCCAATATTTGGTGAAAATGAATATTATGTTTTGTGTGTTTGATTGTATTTTGAGCATCTCCAAATATCATTTATAGGTTAAGTATGGATTATAGAATGTGTAATTAGCTCTTTGTACTTTTTTTACCTGCTAAAAAATTTAATACTAAATTATAAAAAGTAAATTAAAAATTTAATACTATTTCATTTATTTTTGTTTTGTATAAACTCGCAACCTATCCTGCATCAGCTTTAAAATAATTATTTTAACTTGCCCTACCCCATTGTAATTCCTTCTCAAGACTTTCTATTCACCTCCTGGTAAATCAACTATTTTTCTCTATATAAATTAGTTTCAGTTGAAGTTATACTTCAAGACTAAGCCCTAGGAAACCAACAAACCTCAACCTTCTCCTACAACCTATGGAATAATACCTGGTGCTCGACCATGATCTTTGCCTCAGAAACCCGACAAGGAATCATACCCTAGAACCATCATTAGCTCTAGGTATATTCCACTTTCTCTGAAACACCCAAGATCTTGGCCTTGCAAAAAAAATTTTTGGGTTTTGAGCATGTTGTCCATGATACAATTGGACAAGGTTGTATCCACTCTCCCCTCCCCTGGCGTACCTTGAGTAGCTTAGGCTGGTGGCATTCTGGTCCCTATACGAGTGACCCCTCCTCAATCGTACCCAAAGTATACGAGTCATACCTAGATGAGTTGTATGGAGGTCTTATCTTGGTGTGTACTATTTTTATTACGAGTGAAGCATATGAGTTAGGGGTGACTCAGACTCTTTGGATACAACTCAAGGGTGTATGGTCATAACCTTAATAGTGTGTGTGACCTAGGAGAAGCATAGGGTATGATTTAGGGTACCACTCGTACCCTGGAGTATGGTTCTCTTAGTGAGTCGTATGGTGAGTTGAACCCCTAGATGGGTCCATTTTCAAGCTTTTAACTAAGGGCCTTGTGGTCATTTCCTACACCCTAAACCTAAATCCCTTTACTATATAAGTGTATATGGACTCCTTAAACATATTTTTATATGGATCTAACATCCTAATCAAAGTTCTTGGAATAAGATTGGAGTCTAGGGTTTGAAGGGTGCTCATCTAGAGGCAAGAAGAGTCAAGTTTTTCTTGGTGGATCATCTTGTTTAAGGCATGTAACTCTTTCCCTTATTGAATAACTCTAAACCCATGTATTTTACACTTGGATTAGTAAGTGTACATGGTGATTTTGAAATCAAATGAAAAGGATTTTGTGGGTTCTTGTTGTATGTGGTTTAACATGAGGGTCTTAAGTAACCTTAATCTTGATGATTTCTACCTTGAAATAGCCTTGTTAAAGGTATGCATACAAGGTGTTTGTGAAAATGTCTAAGTGAATTGTCTAGTTACATGTTGGTGATGAATTAAATTAGGGCAATGGCCCAATAAGCATGAATGATTGATAAATGATATTGTGAAGGTATTGCGATCCATGTATTGTATAATTGATGACCTTGCTGGTAGATGGATAATAAGGGATTAAAGTTCCTAATCATGAATGTGAATTTAAATAGTTGTTTGAACTAAAATGTGGAGGGAATGTGGTAAAAGCTTGCTAATGAAATATGAATAGTTATGTGGGTCTTGACGATCGTAAATTAAAGTGATGATGAATTAAATCAAGGCATTTATTCCATTGGAGTAGCTAGTGGTTAAATGGTTTTGTGAAGGTCAAATATGTATCTATGGTATTAGTCTAGTGGAAATGGATGAGCTAAGATGTTGTTAACAAATATGAACATTTGGTAAATGTTTTATAGAGGCCTTTTTGGCCATACGAGGAGTAAAGAGATGTCTTTGATAGTTGGTTGGCTAAATGGGTCATAGTCCCTAAAATATGCACTTGAATTATGTTTGAATAAAAAGGTGTGTATAAGAATAGTAATGAGAAATGATTGGTTCGTAGAGTTCTTGGTGAGCATAAATGAATTCACATCGTGTTATGAACTAAGGCCTTGGGCCTATTTATATGATTAATGGTTAATTTGGGTCAGCAAAGACCATGTGGTGGTTTATGCTGTTGATATGTAGCCTTGGTGGCTAGAATTACTTAAATGGGTTCGAGTCCTTATATGTTGAATGGTATGGATGTTGATACGTGATTAAGTAGGGCTAGAGTCCAAATGTCGATTATTGATGATATAAGACGTGTGTTGGTTTGTGGTCCGAGTCCACTTACTATAGGAGGTGTGCCGGTTTGTGGTCTGAGTCCCCTCACCGTGGTATTTGGTTTCTGGTCCAAGTTTACTTACCATATGAGGCATATTGGTTTGTGGTTCAAGTCCACTTACAATGCAAGGTATGTTGGTTTATCGTTCGAGTCCACTTACCGTAGGAGGTGTGCCGATTTGTGGTTCGAGTCCACTCACTGTGGGAGTTGGTTCATAGTCCAAGTCCACTTACCATATGAGGCATATTGGTTTGTGGTTCAAGTCCACTTATCATACAAGGCATGTTGGTTTATGGTCAAAGTCTACTTACCTTATTAGGCATGTCGGTTTGTAGTTCATGTCCACTTACCATAAGTGGTATGTAGGCGTGTGATTCATGTACACACATCATATAAAATATGTTGGTTCAAGGTTTGTTTTCTCTTTCCTATTGTAACGTAGAAACCCTAGATGGCTAAAATGTAAGGTTGGGAAGTCCTTCGTTCCATGACTCATGAATGAATGATTCGAGAATGCATGTTATGACTTGTTTCATAGTTTTGCGCGTTGTGTAACTATATGTACATGTATCTTCATATATGTCTATACTTATGTACATGTGACCGTATATGATGGTTTGACATGGATTTGAACAAATTTATTATTTTATCTTATCCTTGGGTTACATGCTAGCACTCCAACCGCTAACCGTCTCCAGATGCTACGTCCCCACATGACATAGGGGCCAGAGCTTTATCTTTTTTTCCTGCACAGTAACCAAGTGTTCGGGCAGATCGTGTGTGACATTGAAGTGGTAGCTTTCATTCTTCGAAAGGCACATATTTCATAGTCTCTTTACCTTATGTCTTAGACTTGATGTTGGCTATTGTCGGGGGCATATCCCGACATATGTTCATATATTTAGACTTTGAAGTTGTATAAAGGTAATGTTGATGACTATGGACTTGGGTATATTGGCACGGTTGACATAAATAAAATTCTAGATATTGTTTAAGCTTTGACTATTAGCCTTATATTTCTGCTATCCTATAATAAGGTCGGTATTCCCCGACAGTTGTGGTTGTTGTGATGATGATTAGGTTGGGTTATCAAGGCAACCTATGATTCATGTGGGCTTAAGGTGCCCCTATGACATGGCCTAATTTCGGGGCATGTCGTCCCCTTCCTATGACTAATGGACTTAGGCCTATGTGTTACACTAATTAGCTAAATAGAAATAGCAATTGTCATGTCAACCAATCCTATTGTACTGACAGTTATTTAGTTAGTTAGTTGGATATTCTATTATTTATTATTATTCCATTGGATTACTATTCACCCAAAGTTAGTTGATCAAAAAGTTAGAGGGGAGTTAGGAAGAATGTGCCATGCTAATATGTATATAAAGAAGTTAAGTGTGCTAGAAATATTAGTAATATAATTTATTTATTTCTCTTCTCTCAATCTCTATTTTCTCTTCTTCCTAATTCTTCATTCTTCTTGAATTGTTCTTCAATAATTCTTCCCAAATCCTTGAATAGTGATTCTAGTAATTGGGTAACATTGGTATCAGAGCTTTTTCATTCTTTGGCAATAATACCAAAAAATACTATGCCAAATAACGGGTCTTCTAGTAGTAAAATGAGTGAATTGAGAGAAATAATTGGAATGTGATGGTTTGAAGATGAAAAATGTGGTGGTACAAATGATGAAAAAAATCATGTGCAAAGAAAGAAGTATAAAAGGCTAAATAATACAAGTACAGTGGAACAAATGCAAGAAACGGGATGGCTCACATGATCCATTAACACTAGTTCAACCTGCATTTTAAGAGATGATGTTCGTTAACTTTGATGACATAAGAAATGTAAGATAATGAAATTATGATGTTTAATCAAGACATGGATTCTGTCATACTAAAGAATACCAAAATTAGTTGCATCCTTATAATTAAAGGATTTAAAGAGGAAGGTGGCTAAGGTGACCAGGTAGGAATGGGATTCCTCAAATAGGTCTCCAAGAAGGAGTGAAATTCCTCTGAAGAAAAAGCAGGCCGACTTCAAAGAAGAAACGGTCAACACTTATAAATACACAACAGCTTCTACAAAGTCATTTAC
This sequence comes from Capsicum annuum, assembly GCF_002878395.1. Classification (NCBI taxonomy): domain Eukaryota; kingdom Viridiplantae; phylum Streptophyta; class Magnoliopsida; order Solanales; family Solanaceae; genus Capsicum; species Capsicum annuum. The sequence goes on along the minus strand of NC_061120.1, from coordinate 172,951,192 downwards.
AACCTCATAACAAGCAAAGGCAAAATCATAGATTGAGAATTGAGGTATTGTGTGAAGAACTAGAAGGAACAAGGCGATACATAGCAGAGTTTAGCTTAATTGTATTAGGGTTATTCATTGAGATGTAATCATTTTGATTTTAGAGTTTCAATGTGTTATAAACTGGAATAGGTGTTAGTCATCAATATTGGGATAACTTGAAGACTTGGGAACACTAGTCAAGGGTGGTTTGTGAGATCTTAGGAATTAGAGTTCATAATTTCTTTTGATTACAGAGTTTGTACTTGTTGTATGAGTGGCTCATTATTTTAGTGAATTTGGTGGTAATTCTTCTAAAGGTGCAGGTCCTAGTTTGTGAGTCGGGTATTTTTCATGTGAAAATTGATGTTCTAAGTTTTGTTGCCTTATCACATTTGGTGGAACACATTAGGCAACCCGATCCATTTGTAGGAAATAATTATCTAAAATTCACAATAATTGTAAGGCACATAGAATTTCAACTGGTATTGGATCCAGGTTATCTTTGTAAAATCTTAATACCATAAGATAAGATCAAGAAGAATTCTACACCTCTATTTGGACACTCCATCAACAAGCCACCAATATTCAATAGTCTTCACTAGTTTTACTGGAAAGAATGAAAATTTTCTTACAAGGTACAAAATTTGAACTATGGATCGAGATCATCAATGAACCTCAGTATACAAGTAATAAGGATGAGTAAATTAGGGATATACTAAAAAATAGAGTATGATAAGACCGACTTCAAAATACTTGAGAAAAATTGTAATACCCCATACTTTTTTTCCTAAGCTTGAAATTATCCCAAGAAGGTTGGAAGTTTTCTTTAAAAGATGAATCCACTTTTGTACACTTGGTATTTTTAATATTTTTACTTTTCTTCATGTGAAAAATTCAATAATTTTTTCATCGATATAAAATTCACCTAAATTCGATAACCGGGTAAGAAGTTATGACTATTTCAAGTTTCCATCATAAAACAGCGCCATATTGGTCAGTGGCGTGCCGCGCCACAAGCTAAAATAGCAATCGTCCTTTTTCAGTGTCTCAGCATGATTTCCTCTGTGTTACTCCAAAGTTTCAGGTCGCAAAAGAAGGGGCAACGCGATGGCTCCGCATCGTGCCGTCCTCAGTTTCCCAATTGTCAAATTCCAGTGACACGGCGCGATAGCGCCGCATCACGCCAGGGGTCCAATTTAGAAAAATTTTACTAAAATTAAAAGATGTGTCCAAGGTTAAAAAGGTCAACTTTTCACCCCTATTTAAGGCCTTTAACACATAATTCAGCCACTGATGTTTGAGTAGATGCTAACACATTTGAGGCTTTTAGCTCTAAATAATTGTGAAGTCTTAAGAAACTTTTGTTATTTTTTTATTGTTTTTATTATTTTAATATAGATGTAAGTGATCGAGGAGGAAACTAAAGGAAAGAAGAACAAAATCAGTTGAAATCTGGTGCAAATAAGATGAAGTGTAGCTGACGACATCTTTGAAGCGTCGTCAGACATGTGAAAGGCTGTCATAATTGCCGTCAAGCTTAGACAGAAGCTGAAGAATTGAAGTGAAGTGTGACGACATTTCTGAAGCATCGTCACAACTTTGACAAGGCATCAAAATCACCATCAACTCGAAGATGAACATGATGATTTCCAATAAGGATGTGACGACATTTCTCACATGTCGTCACATATTTGATACACCATCAAATTTTGTCGTCAGGAGAAGTAGAAGATCCTATTATACTGGAAGCTTTGACGATATTCTGCAAAAGCCGTCACGTGTCTGACAAGCAGTCAAAAATGGCATCATCTATTCAAAAAAAAATAAGAAAAAAGCTGAAACTTGTGATTTGCTTCCATATATAGCTCTTTCTATTTAACGCATAGTTTTTAGGTTTTATTACATGGAAGAACTTATAAAAAGGGTTTTTTAATTCTCTTTATGGGTCGATCATCCACAATTAATTATCCATTGAGCAGAGAACATACGATATTTTTTCTCTCTCTATCTCAAGAATAATATTTTTAGTGTTTTTGCCTTGTGATTCAAATACAAGTTCACTTTCAATTCCATTCATCATTGTAAGTTAATCTTTTCAGTTATAAATGCAAATTGCATGCTTGTTTCTTGTGTCATGAGTAGCTAAACTACTGTAACCTGGATTATGGAATCTAGGGTTAGGTCATGATAAGGTGTTAAATTAATTATCCAAGGTTTAATAGGTGTTAAGATTTCTTGATAATTCTGAGACTATAATTTATGTTTGTTGGTTGCAAACAATAGGCGTACCTACTTTGGTTTGCTTGAGAAAGAAATCATAAACAGTAGGAAGTGAGTTATCAACAGGGACTTGAAAAGGCTTCGTTTAATAATCAGGGCTGTAACAAGGTTGGTTAACCTAAGATAAAATCTGTGTAGTGATAAGTGATTCCCTAAGTCCGAGAGGATTAGGAAATTAGACACTTGAATAGGTCGAGAGACATTCGAGCATATCATCAATAAATATAGCTTGTCATCCTAACCACCGTGAGAATCTTGAGTAAATTTTAGCATTTGTCATGTACCGTAAGCCCTAGAGAACATAATCCTGGTTATTTCATAAAATTTTGGTTACAAACATCGAAATCAAAGTGACAAACAATTACTTGTTAAACTCAAACCCCCACTTTACTTTCTTTTTGTGCCAATTGTTTGAATTTAACTTGTAGCTATAGTTTCAAATTGATTTAATCGCCACTTACATTGTTCCCTGTGGATTCGACCCCGACTCTAAAGTTGGGTAAATATATTGATGACGACCGTCTTGCACAAAATTGAGGTGTAAGTTGAGCTTTATCAACCACTTTTCACCCAAAATATACTAGTTTCTCTCAAGAACAAGCTAGAGTTTTCATAGAGGATCCAATTTCAAGAAAGTTTCACCGTCAATCTTTATGAAATCACAAACTAAGGTATGCGATGTGTTCATTCATGGATTACTTCCATCCATGAAGCTCAAGAACCTTGTTTTATCTATAAATCATGGTATTTATGTTGTGGCTTATTTGTAATCATGTTTTTTATGTTGATTGATTTCAAAGTTGGAATGTTTGTATGTGTATCATGATATTATGTTATCATGCAAGATAAAATCCAAGAATTTAGTTTCTTATGATGTGTAATTTGATGAATTCACTTATGTCCTAAGTTATGTATGCAAGGTGGCTGATAAAATACTTGAAAAAGTAGAAATCATGCTTTATAGCTCAAGACATAAGCTAAATGTGACATGCCTGTCATCCTCCTATGTTTAAATGGTTTCCATGCTATCATTGTGAAATGTGTATGTTGTCGGAATGGCCATGATATTAGAATATGAGATTATGATATGATTATCAGCATTCTCATCCATGTTAGATAGTATGATAACCCTGTACTTTGTTAAATCCACAACTTATTAAATTATGTATTGTTGATGTGGGTCTTGTACCCAAAACATTAGTTGTGTGTGTAGAGCCATGTCATGTTTTCATGATACTCTCAGTCAAGCTATGATCCTTAGACTTCAGACAGTCTTATGACTCAGGAAATCTCCATGATCTCATGAACTCAGTCAGTTATCAGATATCAGTAGTATTCCGTCAGTCAACGGAATTCAATAACTCAGTCCATATTTAGTTCAGTAAATCATGTTCAGTGTATATTCAGATGGGAGTAGAAATTAGCACCGAGCAAACCCAAGGATGAGAACTCCCCTATTATATGAGGGTGTGATTCTTAGAAGCAATCATTGTGTTTTAGAACTATGTATCCAGCATAGGTTGAGACATCATAGCCTACAATATGAGGTTAGATGAGGTGTCTTAGCCTGCTATATGAGGGTTCCCACCGTTCTCACTAGAGTTGCTTGTTATATTAGGGTCACTCACATATTGTCCTTAGCAGTGGCACAGTATTAACACCCTTCCAATCAGGGCAAAGATTGGACCCCAATTCAGCTGTAATGCATCATTTGGGGTATGTCGGTTAGACGAATACCTCCTACAGTCTCAGTATCAGTCTCTGTAAAAGAACTCAGATAGTTCTTCAGAATTTAAGGCTGTCAGATACAGTATGGAAATCAGCTAGTTCCATCAGATTCAGGACTGCCAGATACAGTCACTCATGTTATCAGTTATCAGAATTCAGTCATTTGTTATGTTAGTCATTAGTATACTCATATTATCACGATTTCAGATATAGTTACAATGTATGCAAGCATGTATTCTCACATTTATATTAGTGAGTTAGCCAGTATTGTTCATGCATATGAACCCCATGCATTCAGCCTACCTTATACGTATACCAGTACATTTAAAGTACTGATGCATTTGGGCTATGGTGTCTTATACCATAGGTTCAGAGACACGAGCTCCAAAGCATCAGTAGATTCTAGTCTCATCTGTCAGAGTTAGCAGTGAGTCCTCATCTTTCGAGGACATAATCATCATTTTATTATCTCAATAATTAGTTTATTAGTTAGAGTTAGTTGGGGACATGTCCCATCAACTCCTTACTCAGACAGTTCTGTCAGTTAGAGGATTTCCAGACTATTATGTTTAGACAATTATTTTAGTTATTCTGGGTATTTTATACCCCGTTTAGATGTTATGTTTTACTTTAGTTATGTGAACCTTATGGCCTTTCAGTTTATGTTTCTACATTACTCAGTATATTATGCAATATATAGGTACAGATATCAGTCATGGGTTAGTTTGTGATCCTTCAGAGTCATGAGCACCGTGTAGTATTCTAGGTACCAGATTCAGGGTGTTACAAACTTGGTATCAGAACCTAAGGTTCAATAGAGTCCTAGGAAGTTTGAAAGCCGCATCTAGTAAAGTCTTATGCATAGATGTGTTGTACGCCACATTTATGTGTGGGAGGCTATAAGATGTTTTCGGAACAGTTTCCCTTCTTTCAGTATTCATGTCGTGCCAGTGAGCATAATCTCAAGTCAATCTCTCAGTCTAATTTGTTTCTCCCTTTTTTCTATAGAACATACCTCCTAAAAGAAGATGGATTTATGATATTAGATGGAGTTATGGGTCTAGGCCAGTGCTTCACTGCATTACTCTTCTGAGGATCTACATGAATACTAGCCCCTAAAATGACATGCCCTAAGAAGGTAACAGATTCCAGCCAAAATTCACATTTACCAAACTTCGCATATACTTGATAGTCCTTGAGGGTTTCCAGCACTATTCTCAAATCATTTGTATGTTCTTTCTCACTCCTGGAATACACCAATATGTAATCTATAAATATAATGAAAAACATGTCCAAGTACTATTTGAAGACCCTTTTCATCAAATCCATAAAGGTTACAGGAGCATTTGTTAGTCCAAACGACATAACCATAAACTAAAAATGATCGTACCTTTTTTCAAAAAGTTGTTTTGGGAATGCATTGTTCCCTGACTTTCAATTGATGGTATACCGACTAAAGGTCAATCTTGGAAAACCACCAGGCACCCTAAAGTTGATCAAATAAATTGTTGGGTACTAGTTCTTAATAGTAACATTGTTTAGCTGTCTATAATCTATACACATTCTGAGAGTGCCATCTTTCTTGTGCATAAAAGGACTGGAGCACACACAGAGAAACACTGGGTCTGATGAAACCCTTATCTAAGAGGTCCTTAAGCTTCTTCTTTAACTCTTTAAGTTCAGTTGGAGCCATGTGATATAAAGGGATAGAGATGGTCTGAGTATCAGGGAGAATATCAATACCGAATTCTATTTCTCTGTCTGGAGGTACCCCTGGTAGATGTTTGGGGAAAACCACAGGAAACTCATTGACTACATAGACTGATTGAACTGTCGGGACTTCAGACTTAGTATTTTTTACTTTAACTAAATGGTAGATGTACCCTTTTTATATTTACTTTTTGGCCTTAAGATAAGAGATAAAACGACCATTTGGAGACACAGAACTACCCTCCCATTCAAAAACTACCTCATCAGGAAACTAAAACTTCACAATACAGGTGCGACAATCTATTGATGCATAGCATGAATGGAGTCAATCCATGCCAAGAATAAGATCAAGATCTACCATCTTTAACTCTATTAGGTCCTCTAGTGTAAGCTTATTGAGGACGGTAATAGGATACTCCCTATCAATAACTCACTCACCCACTGGGGTAGAAACTAAGAAGGGCTTGGGGAGATTTTAAAGACCTACCCTAAAATTTATAGCAGCTAATGGAGTTACATAAGAGAGATTTGATATCGAGTCTAACAACGCATATACATCAAGGTGAAAGGCTCGAATCATACCAGTGACAATATCTAGAGAACTCTCTTACTCCTGATAGGATGGTAAAGCATAAAACTGATTCTGACACTGACTACCACCGGTACTAGATAACGCACCCTGTGGAGGAATTAGGCGGCCTGGTTGACAAGCTAGATTAGTAGCCTGAGTCTGAGGGTGAGCATCTCTACCTCCCTACTTATCATACGGACACTCCTTAATTTTGTGGCTCATCTTGTCATAACCACATCAACCCTCTTTGATAATCAAACACTCATCAAGATGGGTCATGCCACACTTTGCACATGTCGAGTAACCGACGCATGCAAAAATAGTGATCAACCTCCCCTACATATAAACCCTCTGAATGAGAATGTATCTCATGCTAAATTTGGGGCTAGTTTTGAAGAATTGGCCCAAGCTGTGAATGCTAATGTTCAGGGAAACCAGCGGGCAGCTATCCCGCTTCAGCTAAATGGTAACTTAGCTGCAGCCAAGATTTGGGAATTTATGAGGATGAACTAACCTGAGTTCCATGGGTCAAAGGTGGATGGGTATCATCAACTCTTTATTGATGAGGTGAGAAAGATTACTCAGATCATGTATGTTACTGAAGAGGAGGGTGTGGAGCTGGCATACTATAGGCTGAAGGATATTGCTTATGATTGGGTCACTATATAGAAGAATGGTAGGGGTCATAATGCATCTCCTATGAGTTGGCAGGTAATTTAGAGTGCTTTTCTAGATAGGTTCTTTCCTCATAAGATGAGAGAGGCATAGACTATGAGATTACCTCACTGCATCAACACACAACCAAGACCAACTCTGGAAGTATCACAATAAATTACAAACCCATCTGAACCCTCTGGTAGAGTCAATACTAGAGTGGAAGTGAGTCGAGTCTATAACTCCTGAAAACTCTTTGCATAGGAATCTGACCATTGAAAATTAATGTTATTTTGAGTCAATATCAGCATAGGAGAAGAAATAGCAGAAAATTCTTCAATAAATTATCTGTAGTAACCGGCAAAACCCAAAAAACTACTGATATTTGATGGAGAGATGGGCCAAGGCCAGTTTCTCACTACTTTAGTCTTATGAGGATCAACCCATATGTTATCACCAGAAATAATGTGACCGACGAAAGATACTAGTTTCAACAAGAATTCACACTTTCTGAATTTAGCAAATAACTGGTGATCCTTAAGGGTTTGTAGAATAATTCTCAGGTGGTCTGCATGATTATTTTTACTATGAGAATAGACAAGGATGTCATCTATGAAGACTATAATGAATATCTCCAAGTACTGCTTTAACACATTATTCATCAAATCCATAAAATCTATAGGAGCATTCGCTACTCCAAAATACAAAAATACAAATTCGAAGTGACCATACCGAGTTCTAAAGGCTGTCTTTGGGATCTCACATTCTCTTACTCTGAGTTGATAATAGTCAGACCTGAGGTCTACCTTAGAGAAGTAATTTGCACCTTGAAGTTAGTCAAGCAAGTCATCATTACTGGGGAGAGGATACTTATTCTTGATTGTGACTTTATTTAATTATCGGTAGTCGATGCACATTCTGAGGGAACTGAATTTCTTGTGCATGAAAAGGACTAGGGCACCCTACAGGAAAATACTCAGTCTAATGAAACCTTTATCTAAGATATATTTAAACTGTTATTTTAGTTCCTTAAGCTTATCTAGATCTATTCTATAAGGTGGAATTAAAATTGGCTCGGTATCTTGGAGGAGATCTATTCGGAAGTTAATTTCCCGCTCGAGAGGAACTCCAGGAAGATCTTTGAGAAACACTTTTGGTAACTTATTTGCTACTGGAACTAACTCAATACTGGTAGTTTTGGATCTTGAGTCCTTGACTCAGAAAAGATAATAGATACAACCTTTGGAAATCATCCTTCTTGCCTTAAGGTAAGAGACAAATTGACCCATAGGCACTAAGGTATTGTCCCTCTATTCTATAACTGGCTCATTAGGAAATTAGAAATAGATGATTCTATTTCTACAATCAACTGAGGCATAGAAAAGTGGATCAAATCCATGCAAAGAATGACGTCAAAATTAGTCATCTCTAATTCGACAAGGTCTACTTAGGAGAGTTTATGAGACACTGTGACTAGACAATTTTTGTATACCCGTATGGCTGTTATAGAACTACCCACTAGAGTAGACTCTGAGAAGGCTCTTCTAATATGTCGGGACTGACGCCAAAGTCTAAATAGGGAGTTACAAAAGAAAGTGAAGCTCTGGGGTCTAACAATGCCTAAAAATAAAGATAAAAGACTCGCAATATACCAGTAACCATATCAGGAGAAATTTCCTGATCCTGTTAAGTCTGGAGGGCAAAGATTCGGTTCTGATTTTTCCCATTTATGGCACTAGAAATGGCACCCTACTGAGTAAAATGACCTACTGAAGCTGATGAGAAGTTAGACGGACCCTGTTGACAAAAGCCCTTTCCCTTCTGGGCAACCACTAGGCAATCCCTGATCCTATGGTCTGGCTTGCCATACCAAAAACACACACCACAGCCTGCCTTATACTCACCCTGGTATTTCTTACCACACTTTTTATAGATTGGATTTGTGCAACCATTGTTCACTCTACCTTGGTACATAAGTCCTAGGACTTTATCCCGATTATCCTGTATGAACTTAGGCACTAGAGAAATGAAAAAAGATGGGGTTAGGGCTGAATATTTCTGGTGGAATTAGGAATGATTACCACATTCTGACCTCTACTGAGAAAAGTTGAAGTTTTCCATTCTAGTCCTCTTCTTCTGCTTAAGCTTATCCTCCTTAATCTCATGAGCATGGACCATCAATCTAGAAAGGTCCATCTCCATAATTAACATTACTATTCTACACTCCTTTACTATATCCTCAGAAATACCAGATAAAAACTTACTCCTCCTGGCCCTAGAGCCGGCCACCATATTTGGAGCATACCTTGCCAACTAGGTAAACATGAGTGAATACTCCTTCATGATTATGTTACCATGATTCAAATTGATGAACTCCTGAAACTTAGCGTCCCTCAACTTAAGTGGGAAAAACCTGTCCAAGAAGGTAGTAGCAAATTCATCCCACTCTACAGGCCCTGCATCGGCACCTTTATCCTCCTTCCATTGCTTAACTCAAGTATGATCTACTCCTTACAACTAGTAAGTAGCTAAGTCTACTCTCTTACTAGTAGACACACCCATGATAACCGTCACCTTCTACACATAGTTGAGAAACTCTTTTGGATCCTCCACAAACTTGGATCCATAGAACACTAGAGGATTTATTCGAGTAAAGTCTCAAATCCTAGCTATAGTTGTATGCTCTACTAGATAGGCTAGGGAAACAACTTGCTTATTGTTTTGGGCATTTATAGAATGGGCCAATGCTGTGAAAGTGGCCCTAAATTTAGCGTGGGAAACATGTTTATTCAGAGGATATTCCTGAATAGGTGGTACGGGTTAGTTCCTATTTCTCCTTCTGTATGCCCTTTCGAGAAGCCTTTTTTGTTAATGGTAGAGAATAAGTTAGAAATCAAAGTTTAATGGAGCTTGTGCTCCCTCGCATGACATGAACACTAAAAGAAGGAAAGTTTTCCCAAAACGTCTCGTAGCCTCTTCCTATTAAGTATGGTGTGCTTCACAACTATGCACAAGACTCTACTTAAATGTCTTTCAAACACCCTAGGACACTTTACAACCTTAGGCTCTGATACCAAGTTTGTCATGATCAATACTGGCTCTAGTCGTAACACGATGTTTAAGGCCATAAGTGACCCCACCCTAACCCATGAACTGTCATAAGATGTAAGGTAATGAAAGAATATGATAAGATACTATGTGGAGCATTATGTAATAAAGTAATTGAATACATCAAATCAATAATAAAGGAATCTGAAATGTGGTACTGAAAACATAACCAACTGTCAAATATCTGAAAGCCTCTAAACATGATATATTGTTGGGAAAGGTCCCCAATAAACTCTGACTACTAAAATAAACATGAACTGAAATACTGGAAATCCTGATAAATATTATAGCTAGTCCTAGACTATTGAGGACTCACCAAAGTTTGTAGCTAGATAGCACATAGACTGTCTAAGTGTAATCGAGAAATTGAGTGTCCAAACCTAGGTTATAAGACAACATAGTGAAAACGAGAGTATATGGTTTGTACTTTGAATGTACTGGTATGTAATATATAGGCTGACTTATATACATGGAATCTGAGCATAAATGCATAAACAAGGAAACAGAATGCAAGACCAAATATATTCATGAACTAAAATAATTTGAATAGATTAATAACTGATACATGGACACTTCATCAAGCAAACCTAAACCGACATATTTGAATCTGAATTAAAACTATGGGAGCTATCATTTAATCGACATGCCCCAATCTAAGTTGATCGGGTCCAACCTGTAACCCCAGTTGGAAGGGCGTCAGTACCTTGGCATAGGTACCAAACTGGTTGTGTGGATCCACTAAGCTGATGTTCAAAAGGACTAGGGGTCATTCCTCTACTAGAAAGTGACCCCCTAAGAGAGTGTCAGTCCTCTACTAGTGGGTCACCTCTCATAACCTACACTGAGTACGTTTCTGTAACTTAAGGACTTCTATAAAAGGTCTCAGTCCTCTACTGTCGGACGATTGAGCCTTCATCCCTAAGTTCGCTCGGTGATAAGTCCTACTCCCAACTGAATTGACTTTAATACTGACAACATGATTTCATATTAACAGTTTGCTCAACATGATAATATTATAAGTTTGATGATGCAAACATGGTAGGAATAATTGGGATCTTAAAAACTATAACATGCATGATCATATAGGTATTGGGTGTTAATAACCCACCAACATTAAAAGAAAGATACACTAAAATACAATAGTATAAGGATAATGACATGATGGGGAATTTCATGGCTTAACTTAAAATACTATAATTTTGTCAATACAGAGAAATATCTTAACAAGGTACCTAAAGCATTCTTGAATATATGGAGGAACACATATTCATGGTAGAATTCAAGAGTATAATAAGGAATTGAGAATTTCATACTTTTCATAGAACCTTAATTCAAAGTGAATAAGGATTTAGGAAACTTTGGGACTCATTGGGTGAAAGGATCCCATTGATGAATATCTCACATACCTAAAGTAGAAGCCATTAAGAAATCATATTGAAAGTTAAATGGGTTTGGAGAACCCTAGTTTGCTCCTGAGAAAGAAGAAAACTATTTTTTTCTTCTCTTTTGGTAAAATTGAGAGTTATGTTATGATTTAGGGCTTTAGGGTTTTTTACACCACCCTTTGTAAAGCCAAAATGACATAGGTTTTGCTTTTAAGCAGGTGGTAAAAGACATAAACACCTATGGAAAAACATGCAGGAAAATATGTTCACAATCATTATGACTAACCTCATAACACATTACGGTTGGTTACGAGTCCTGGTCTAAGCCGTAACCTGGGATCCTGGATTCATTTTGTTATGACTACGACTTTTCACCTAATAACTTATTACAAATGATTACAAGACGTTGAGTGAAGTCATAGCCTAAGGTTTGATCTTTTGATCCTTTATTGGCCAGGCTAACGGTCCACACAATGACACATAAGCTTTGACTATGAGTCATGTACTGAACTCTTAACCACTGAAAAGGATTCTTTGTTACATATTGCTGTGACTAAGAGTCTCTCCTAACGACTCGTAGCCACCGATTATGAATCTTAGGAAGGAGTCTAGTCACTAGGCTATATCTGAAATATTATGTGGCATGGAAATGATTCACTCATGATTACTCATCAGGAGTGGTAACAACTCGTTACTTTGAGTCATAGCCATGGCAGTTTGTCATGCCCTTAAGGAAATTTTTCCATAACTTCTTGTCATAACCTCAGATAAAGATAAGGTTTGATGCATTAGAAATCTAACCTCATTGGCTATCTCCTAGGATATTTAGGATATGAAAATTTAGGGTATACAGCAAGTCCAAAATTTATGCATGTCCTTTGGTGGAAGAGAGTAGAGAAAAGGGATGACATTTCTTTGTAGAGGAGTTAGGGCTAGAGGTGGATTATTTTTTATTGACAGTTGACTGTATGGAATGGGAGGAGGCTACATTGAATGACCTACAGATAGAGAACTGGGTCGTGGTTGTTGGAGAGACAGTCTAGAGAGTTTTTAGAGAGATTTTCCATTAAACAAGTTATATTCATGGATGGAAGAGATAGAATGAGAAGGGTATAAAAAGAATAGGGAGAATACGAAGAGATGGAAGTTGAAACGGGTGTAGTTAACTGAGGTGACTATAGAGATGAAGAAGAGGTAGATGTGTTGGAGAGTTAAAAAGGTGAAAATATGGTAATGATGAGGGAAGAGAAAAAGTAGGCGTGAAAGAAATTGGATAAGAAATTAAAAGATGGGAGTCAGAGGGGTTAAATTATGGATACAAAACTGTACAAAAGATTTTTACACCAAAATAAATAGGTTTAAGCACTTAAAGGTCATTAATGCATAATACACCAAATTTTTTCCTTAAAAACAAAATCTTTATTCAAGCAAGGGTTTAGCAAAGATATTAGCAAGCTAATTTTTAGAATCAACAAACTGTAAGGAAATATCTCCACTTTCTATATGATCACAAATGAAATAATGCTTAATGTTTATGTGCTTAGCCCTAGAATGATTCACCATGTATTTTGACAAACTAATTGCACTTGTATTATCACACATGATAGGCACAGACTCAAATAATTAATAAAATCAAGAAATTGATACATGATCTATAAGATTTGTGTACCACAATTTTCAATGGCAATTAAGTGGGACTGTTTGGGAGCCGACTGAAACCTTGCAGGTTTACACGCACTAAACATAATGTCTATTCAACTTGCAGTTAAGTAGAGTAGGGATCCAATCATTCCTCTGTACATTTTTTCATCAACATCCTTTTTGGATGTATCAAAATCTAGGCTTGTTAAAGGACTCATTGGACTTCCGGAAGCCTTTCATTTTTCTATTCCATATTTTTTTATGAGCTCCCTGGTGTACTTAGCATAATTGATGAAGGTACCTTTGGAGGTTTGATTGATCTGTAACCCTAAGATCAACTTGAGTTCTCCTATGAGGCTCATTTCAAACTCTCCTTTCATTTAATTTACAAATCCTCATACTAAGAAATGTTAGAACTTCCAAAAATAATATCATCAACATATATATGCACAATAAATAAGTTAGAGTCTAGTTTTTGAGTGAAGAGAGTAGTATCAATCTTTTCTCTTTAAAGACTATTTTTCAGCAAAAAAGTACCCAACCTCTCTACCAAGCTTTTAAAGCTTGTTTGAGACCATAAAGTACTTTTGAAAGTTTGAAAACATGATTTGGATATGATGAATTTTTTAACGGGAGGTTGTTTAACATAAACCTCTTTATGAATGTAACCATTTAGGAAAATACTTTTTACATACATTTGATACAATTTAAAGCATTTGAAAGCAGCAAAAGATAATAAAATTTATATTGATTCTAACCTTGCTATGTGAGAAAAGGTTTCATCATAGTATATACCTTCCTATTGGGAGTAGTCTTGAGCTACTAGTCTGGCCTTATTTCAAATAACCTTACCTTCCTCGCTAAGTTTCTTCCTGTAGACCCATCTAGTTTTGACAACTGAATAGTTCTTGGGACTTTCAACGAGACTCCATACTTGATTTCATTCAACTGTTCTACTCTTCCTTCATATCATCAACCCAATACTCATCTTGGAGGGCCTCATCAACCTTTTTGAGCTCGATTTGAGACACAAGAGAAACAGATTCTTGTTTTCTTGATGAGGCTCTTGTCTACATCTTAGCATCTAGATTTTCAATGATAAATTCATTCAAAATACTTGAATTATGCCTCAATTATCTTCAAACCATGGTTTTTTTTGTTTTATCAGTGGAAGCTAACTCAAGGTTAACTATAGTTGACTCATCAATTGATGGTTCAGGAGTTATGTCTGCTTTGACTCTTAGCTGTAAATCATTTACCTGTTCTTCATCAAAAATCAAACTCATAGGAGAGTAATTAGTTTCATAAAATATGATATGCATAGATTTTTCAACACATAAAGTTCATTTATTATAGGCTCTATAAGCACGACTAGTGGGAGGTACCCAAGAAAAATACCTTTGTCACTTCATGGGTCAAACTTTCCTAAATTATTCTTACCTTTATTATGGATGAAGCACTTACCTCCAAAAGGATGAAAGTAACTAATATTAGGATTCTTTCCGCTCCACAACTCATTAGGAATTTTCTTGAGAATTAGTCTGACGAGATATCTATTTAAAATGTGACCTGTTGTGCTTACTGCCTCTGGACAAAAATGATCTAGTAAGTTATGTTCTAGAAGCATGGTTCTTGCAATTTCTTAAGGAGATCGGTTCTTTCATTCCACAGCACCAATTTTTGAAGGAGACTAAGGAGATAAAAAGTTCTGAGAGTAGCAATTTTTAGCGCAGTATTTCTCAAAGGCTTTGTTTTCAAATTCTCATCACTATGAACATAGGTGATGAAATCTCCTGCTTCTCTTTGTACTCTTATTTAAAATATCTCAAAATTAGTGAATACCTCATGGTTATGAGCAAGAAACATTACCCAAGTAAAATAAGAATAATCATTAACAATAACAAATACATATCTTTTTCCACCAATACTTGTGGTATTGGCGGGGCCAAACAAATCTATGTGGATTGTTTTAAGGGGTCTGGTGATAGAGACAATATCTTTGATAATAAATGATGTTCGAGTCTATTTACTAAGTTGGAAAGCATCACAGATGTGATCCTTTTCAAACTTTATTTTAGGCAAACGTTTTACCAGTTCAAGTCTAGAGAGTTTCTCGATGGCATGCATGTTGGTTTGCCCAAGAATTCTATACCATAACCAAGTGTTATTGGTTTACACAGTGAGACAAGTCAGAGTAGCAAAGTAAGAATTATTAAGAACATAAATATTTTCATAACGTTCACCGATAAGAGGAATATTTTTTTTATCATGTTAGAAACTCTCAGCTTTGAATGAGACTCCAAATCCTATATTACATAGTTGACTGATACTCAGCAGATTATGTTTGAGTCCTTCCACGAGATAAACTTCAATAAGCTCGCAGGAGGAGTTGAGCTTCACAGAGCCGACTCTGAATGTCACCTTTGGCATTATCTCCAAATCTGACTGATCCTCATTTAATTTTTTTTAGAGAATAAAAAATTTCCTTCTTATCGGTCATATGTCTAGAATATCCATTATCTATGACCCACATTCCTCTCTTATAACTTTTGCGGATATGTCTCTACAACAAAAGAAGAATAATTTTGTTTAGGTACCCACGTGGTCTTGGGTCCTTGAGGCTTAGATGTACTTCCTTTGGGTCTCCACATCCACACACCTTTAGACTTTTGTCTACAATTATGTGATTTGTGCCCGTTTTACCGTAGGTGCAACATACTAGTCCTTGAAAGGAGAAAGAGGTTTTATCTGACTTAAACAAACTTGATTAGTTTTAAATGAATTTAATCTTATGGAACTGTGACTTGGTGATTTTCTAATGTTGTTTAATTGTATTTTCACATCATCAAGTTCTTCTTGAAGTAAGTCAATTTCAATCTAACAGGCTTCAAGTTCAATTTTCCAATTTCTTCTTTCCTCTTCAAGCTTTCATTTTGACCGAGCTTCCTAATTTTTCTTTTCTTGAGTGAGTTTATTATATTCAGCAATAATTTTTTGGAGATCGTCAGCAATCATATCAAGATTTGTTTGAAGATATTGCAATTATGGCAATCATGTGGTCTTACCGTACTTGGTTCACCTCTTGTCATGAAGCACATGTTTGCCACTTCTGTTTCTTCCTCAATTTCAACTTCATCACTCCATGCCCTAAATTTTTTGTTTTTCCTTGATGATCTTCTCCTCAATTCTGAATAGTTCTACTTAATATGTCCTATATTTCTACAGTAATAACAGCGATCATCATTTCTTATGAATTCATTATTTCTGTATCCTTGAGGAATTGTTGAATTTGTTTTATGATCTGCCTTACTCTATGATTTATGAGATCCATTCCCTTATTTTTGTCCCCTTCCAAGGATTCTTCTTCTTCGATTGTTACAACATTGAAGGCCACTGGTTTCTTTTTTTCTTCCTTGTTTGACATGTTGATACAATTTTGTTCATAGGCAATAAGATTACATCTCAATTCATCGTAGGTCATATTGTGGAGATCCCCATCTTCTAGAATGGCAATTTTGCCTTCCCGTGCTTTTGGAAGGCTTCTTACAAGCTTTTGGACTTGCAAACTATGTGGATAGATCATCCCTAAGGAATTTAGTTCACATCCAATTTTGTTGAATCTAGCAAATACTGGTTCCACACTTTTATTGTCTTCCATCTTGAAGAGCTCATATTCATTAACCAGAGTGCTGATTTTTGCATTTTTGAATTTGGTGGTTCCTTTGCAGGTTACTTCTAATTTGTCCCACATTTCTTTTGCATTTTTAGAGGTTGATATCTTGCCATATTCTTTACCGCTAACTGCATAAAGGAGTAAACATATAGCTCTTGCATTAGTTTGAATTACCTCTTGTTGTTGTTTGGTAACTTCAAGTTTTCAAAGTCTAAAATCGATAACAAAAGCCCTCAACATTTCTTAAGGTTTGAATGATCCTCTCTACCTAACCATCTGTCTGGGGGTAAAAAGTCGTATTAAGATGAACTTGGGTAGCAAGACCTTTCTGAAAAGCCTTTCAAAAATGAGAGTTAAATTAGGTATCTCTATCTGAAATGATGGTCAACAGGACTCCATGTAACTTTACCAACTCCCTGAGATAGAGTCTAGCATAATCCTCGACTAAATTTAAGGTATTGACTAGAAAGAAATAAGCTGACTTAGTCATTCTATCTACAGTGACCCAAATAGAATCATGCTGATGATACGAGGTAATGCGGTAACAAAGTCCATATTCACCACTTTCCCCTTCCACATGGGGATGATGAACTCCTTAAGTGTACCATTAGGTCTCTGATGCTCAACCTTAACCTACTGACAGTTTGGAAACAACCACAAATTCTGTAATATCCTTCTTCATACCATTCCACCAATAAATTTATCGCACATCACGGTATATCTTAGTGGCTCCTGGGTAAATAGAATATTACAAACCATGTGACTCTACTAACATTCGTTGCCTCAAATCATCCATGTTCAGAACACATAACCTGCCATGACAATGAAGTACACCATCTCCCCTTTGGGATAAAACCTCAACCTTCTAATCTTGAACTGCCTCTTTTAGCCTAAACAAGGTAGGATCTCTGTCTTGCTTTTCCTTTACCTTGGTAGCCAAAGAATATTCTGAACCATTTTGAACCCAAACACTACCTTCGGTTGAATCAATCAATTGAACACTCAATCTAGCATGCTAATGAACCTCACGAACTAACTCTTTCTTATTATCCTCCATGTGAACAGCACCCCTTATAGATAATCTACTAAGGGCATCAGCCATGATATTTACCTTACCCGAGCGATACATCATACTTATATCATAGTCTTTTAACAATTATAGCCACTTTCTCTGATAAATATTTAGGTGTTAATGGGTGAACACCTACTAAGGCTCTTATGGTCAGTAAATACATCGATATGGACCCCATAAAGGTAGTACCTCCAAATCTATAAGACAAAAATGATTGCTGACAACTTAAGATCATAATTCAGGTAGTTCTTCTTATAAGGTTTGAGCTTTCTAGAGGCATAGGCTATAACCTTGCCTCGCTGCATCAACACGTAACTAAGACCAACTTTGAAAGTATCATAATAACTACAAAACCATCTGAACCTTCTGGTAGAGTCAAAACTAGAGTGGAGGTGAGTCAAGTCTTCAACTCCTAAAAACTCTTTTCATAGGAATCGAACCACTGTAATTTGACTTTTTTTGAGTCAGTCTAGACATGGGAGAAGTAATAGAATAAAATCCCTCAACAAACCATCAATAGTAACCATCTAAACCTAAGAAACTCTTGATATCTGATGGAAAGATGGGTCTAGGCTAATTTTTTATTACTTCGGTCTTTTGAGGATCAACTCGAATGTCATCACCAAAAATGATATGATCTAGGAAATCTACAGATTTTAACCAGAATTCACACTTGCTGAACTCAGCAAATAACTAGTGATCTTTGAGGGTCTGCAAAATAATCCTCAAATGGTCTGCATGTTCACCTTCACTATGAGAATAGACGAGGATATCATCAATGAGGACTATTATGAACATGTCCAGGTACTGCTTGAACACTTTATTCATCAAGTCTGTAAAAGCTATAGAAGCATTCATTAGTCTAAAAGACATAACTACAAATTTAAAGTTACCATACCGAGTTCTGGAAGTTGTCCTTAGGACGTCATATTCTTGAAATCTGAGTTAATGATAGCCAGATCTAAGGTCTTTCTTAGAGAAACAATTTGCACCCTAAAGTTGGTTAAAAGGGTCATTAATCCTATGGGGAGGATACTTATTCTTTATTGTGACTTTGTTCAGCTGACGGTAGTTGATGTACATTCCAAGAGAACCGTCTTTCTTACACATAAAGAGAACTGAGGCACCCAATAGAGTGACACTAGGTCTGGTAAAACCCTTAGCTAAGAGACATTTCAGTTTTTTTTTCAATTCCTTTAGCTAATCTGGAGCTATTATATAAGGTGGGATTGAAATAGATTGGGTGTATGGAGGATATCTATTTCGAAGTCAATTTTCCTCTCAAGAGGAACTTTGAGCAGATCTTCAGGAAATACTTCCAAAAACTCATTAACTACTAGAACTGATTCAAGACTTGGAATCTTAGATTTTGAGTCCTTGACTTAGAAAAGATGATAGCTGCAACCCTTGGATATCATATTCCTTGCCTTAATGTAGGAGACGAATTGACCTATAGGTACTGAGGTACTACCCCTAAATTCTAGGACTAGCTCATTAGTAAACTGTAACTTAACTATTCTATTTCTACAGTCAACTGATGAATAACAAGACTAGAGTCAATCCATGCCAAGAATGACTTCAAAATCAGTAATCTCTAATTATATAAGACCACTGAGGTGATTTTTTAAGATACTTTGACTGGGATTCCTCTATATTAGCCTGGCTATAATGGAACTACCATCCAAAGTAAACACTAAGAAGGGTTTTGTACTAGTTTTGGGACTGATGTCGAAGTCTACTTCTATATAAGGATTCACAAAGAAAAGTGTAGATCCGGTATCTAATAATGCATAAATATGAAGATGGAAGACTTGAAATGTACCAATAACCACATTAGGAGAATCTGATCCTATCGAGTCTGAAGGGCATATAGTCAATTCTAATGTTGTCCACTGGTGGCACTAGAAGTGGCACCCTGCTGCGTCAGGTGACCTGCTAGAACCGATGAGGAGTTAGTCTGGACCTTCTGACGATCATTCCTCTCTTTCCACATACCTGTCGGGCAGTCCTTTTCTAGTGTCCTATCTTGCGATACATAAAACAAGCATCGTTGCCTACCATGCATGTGCCCTTATGTTTTTTACCATATCTCCTGCAAATTGGGTGAGTACGACCACTATTCACGCTACCCTAGGACTTGGAGCCTGGACCTCTATTTCGATTGTCCTATGTGAACTGAAGGCACTGGAGCACTAGTAGATGTTGGGGCTGGACGTAAATAATTTTGATGGAACTAAGGACAATTACTACCTTCTGATCTCTACTGAGAGAAGTTGAAACTACCCATTCTAGCCCTCTTATTCTCTCTTTAATTTCCCTTGATATTTTCCCCTCCAATCTGCTGAGTATGAACCATCAACATAGAGAGTCAATCTCCTTAACCAACATAGTCATCCTGCATTTCTTAACAACATCCTCTGAAATACCAGATATGAACTTAATCATCTTAGCCCTAGAATTTTCCACCATATTTAGAGCATACCTCACCAACTAAGTAAATTTAAGTGAATGCTCCTTTACACTCATGTTACCCTGCTTCAAATTGATGAAATATTGCACCTTGGCCTCCCGCAACTCAAATGGGAAAAATCTGTCTAAGAAAGTAGTAGTAAACTTATCCCACTCTACAGGCCCTGCATCAGCACCTCTATCCTCCTTCCACTACTTAACCCAGGTGTGAGCCTCCCCTTGTAATTAGTAAGCAACTAAGTCGGTACTCTTACTCGAGCCTTCCCTTGCAATTAGTAAGCAACCAAGTCAGTACTCTTACTCGAGCCTCCCCTTGCAATTAGTAAGCAACCAAGTCGGTACTCTTACTCAGAGTAACACCCATAATATCAGTCACCTTTTACACACAGTTTAAAAACTCTTAAGGATTTCCTCAGACATGGATCCAGTGAATGTTGGGGGATTCATCTGAGTGAAATCTAATATTGTGACTGCTGCCGTGCTCACCACAGGGTTGGATATGGCAACGTCCTATTGATTATTTTGATTAGACATGGATTGGTCTAATGACATGAAAATAACCCTAAATTTAGCATGAGAGACCTACACATTCAGAGGGTCTTTAAAAATAGGCGATGGTGTGGGTTGGTCCCCATTCCTCTTTTTGTTAGCCCTTCTAGGAGGCATTTTATGTAAATGGTAGAGAATGAGATAGAAGAAGTTTAATGAAGCTTGTACTCTATTACAAGACATGAATACTAAAAGAAGGGAGACTTTCCTAAAATGTTTCATAGCTTTTAGCCCATAAGTGTGGTGTGTTTTACACCCATGAACAAAACTCTACTTAACGAAACTTTTAGACACCTCAGGATAATTTAAACCTTGTGCTCTGATACCAAGTATGTCACGATCTAAGACTACCCCCTAGTCATAACACGATTCCTAGAGACACAAGTGACCCCAAACTAACCCATGGTCTGGTATCTGCGATGGACACTAAAGAAAAAAAACAAAATACTGGGCAAAAGCTAAATAATAAAATCTGATAAAAATTAGTAATGGAAGTAATACCAAACATGTTTGAATATCTGATAAAACTAAAATAAGTCTGAGTAAAACACAAGGAGTTGATGGGACAAGCCCTCAACTAACTCAAAAACAACAACAACATACCCAGTGTATTCCCATCAAGTGGGGTATGAGAGGGTAAAGTATATGCAGTCCATCCCACTGCCTCAGATGAAGTAGAGAGGCTATTTTCGATAGACCTCCTACTCAGGACAGATAACAATATAACAAACATAACACATAAAAACATGTTACTACAAGGTAATACTACAATAACAGATAGTAAGGGATAATAACAGAAACAAGACACGCACAAAGTAATACTATAAATATCTATTCAAAAAAATAGATATCACAAATACACCATAGACAAACTCCTACCCACTAACCCTCCACCCTAATCCGCATCCTCCACATCTTCCTATCAAGGGTTATGTCCTATGTAAGCTGTAACTACTCCATATCATGTCTAATTACCTCCCTATAATACTTCTTTAGACTATCTCTACCCCACCTAAAACTATCCATAGCCAGCCCCTCACATCTCTGTAATGGAGCATCTGTGCTCCTTCTTATCATATGCTCGAACCATTGCAAACTTACTTCCCACATCTTGTCCTCTATTGAAGCCACTTCTATTTTCTATCAGATAATCTCATTTATAACTCTATCCTCCTGGTAAGTCCACACATCCATCACAGTATTTTTATCTCTTCCACCTTCAACCTTTGTATATGGGAGTACTTAACTTGAAAACACTCTACTTCATTTAATATAGCCCCCAACTAACTCCAACTGACTAAAATAAAATAAGGTACTAAAAGTAATAACTGATAACTAGTCCTCAATGGATGAGGACTTACCACGATGGCTGCTGAGTGGCATAGGAATAAACTAAATGTGATATGAAAGCTGAACATTCAAACCTATACTATAAGACAATATAGCATAAAAGAGAGTATACGATCGGTACTTTGAATGTACTGGTACACGATATGAAAGATACCTGATATACATATTTACCGAGCATGAATGCATGAACATAAAAGTCAAATATAAGACCAAGTATAACAGTACTGTATAAAACTAAATTACTGAACACTTGGTCATGTAAACCTGAATTGGACATAATCGGGATACTGAATTAAGAAATATGGGATCTAACTACAACTGGCATACCCCAACCTGAGCTAATCGAGGTCTATCATACAACCTTAGTTGGAAAGGTGTCGGTACCTTGCCAAGGTTATCAACACTGGGTGGCATGGATCCACTAATTTGATGTCCCAAAGGACTAGTGTGTCATGCCTCTACTAACGGGGGACCCCTTATAACCTACGGTGGTGTCGTAGTTCTGGAACTTAGGTATTGCTAATAATGACTCATGACTAACTGATGAGGGAGTCGCTGTCCCAGTGTTTACTCGGTGCTAAGTGTTACTCCCAATTGAATGACTCTAAAGCAAAACTAAAATATGAACTGATAATTGATATACTCAAGTCATGGTATTCTAAAAATTATACTGCATACATAAACTGAAAAAATTATGAACTTGTAAACTGGTGCATGTTTAAGCCTTAGGTATCGGGTGTTCATAACCTGCCAACACAGACTAATGCAACTAATTATGAAAGTGTAAAACTTTTCATAGTATGGAAAATCATGAATAGTACTCAATATTTGAATAATTGATTATGATATAGACAATGGAGATTTTCAAACATATGAAAACATAATTCTTATGAGGGAACATGTTTTCATGGTAAACCCAAGCAACTAAGAGAAAGTTGATAAAATTCATGTTCTACTTAAAATTCAACAAAAGGGGAAAAAAATTTGTACTTGTAAATTTAGGGAGTTCTTAGGACTTAATGGGTGTAGGGACCTGTTGATGAAATCCCACATACCTAAGAGTAGAAGACTGAAGAAATCCTTGAAGTTGGTCTTGTTCTTAGGATACCCTAGTTTACTCTAAGAAAGAATAGAATCATTTTCTTTTGTTAAGAGAAGTGATTTTGGGATTTATAAGGTGTTAGGGTAGTGTTTACCCTTGATAACTGTTGTTTTGAAGGAAAAATGATATGGGTTTTGGGTTAAAAGGGGTGGAAGTTACCAAAAAATCCTTATTAAAATCGTGCAGGGAATTCTATTCCCAGTCGTTACGACCCGCCCTATGACTCATCACGACTAGTTATGAGTCGTAGTCTGAGTAGTAACCTGAGGTCTTGGGATTTTGGTCTTTTTTATGACTACGAATCCCCTCTTAACGACTCGTTACGACTGTTTATGAGTCATTAGGTGGAGTCATCATCTGAGGCTTGACTTTTGGATCATTTATTGTTCTCGTTATGGGTCCACACAATGACTCGTAATGTCTAATTATGAGTTGTATGTTGGACTTGTTACCACTGGAATGGTTTCTTGACCATCCACTATTATGACTATGAGTCCTTCCTAATGACTCGTACTCACTGATTACGAGTCGTGGAGTGGGGTCATAGTCAATGGTCTAAAGTTAAGATCCTTTATGTTGTGATTATGACTACTCGTAATGACTCATAACGTCTGATTATGGGTTGTCACATGAGTCATAGACACTGGAAGCTGACTTACACTAATGTTAAAATTTGTATAACTTTCTGCCCTGATATCGGATCATGGCAAGACTTGCATCTTTGGAAAGCTAACATAGTGGCCTATCTTTTGAGGGTCTAGATCTTGAAAACTTGGGGTATCATATGCTCTACATAGGGACTAGTTTGAGAAAAGTAGACTCAAACTTGGTCAAATCAAGATGAGATAAGTTCTGTATATTGATTTCATCTCCCTATATATTGGCAATCATTAAGAAGCAGGTATCCTGGTGGTGTTATGCAATTAAGTATAATTTAGTTTCATACCTTCTACAAGTATACACCTATGGTGGACCAGTTAGAATGAAGGAGCAGTGGGAAAAATATGAGAAGAACACTTTATCGGGAATTTAAGGACCAAGTCCTTAACTCAAGGTTAGTATCCTATATATTATCAATTTTGAAAATACCAAAGAAAAGTCATTAGGTTCCATGTTTTATTTCCTTCCTCTCTAAATTGATGTCACATTATTTAAAGAAGTGAAATAACGTGTCAACAGGGACCAGGCATGCCAATTCACTTTACACCCAAACATCACCCCTTTTCCTTCTTTAAATATATTATCTAAAATCATAACCTCCATCTCTCTCAAAATTTCTTCACTCTTTACTCTCCTACTATTCATCTTCTTCAACTCTCTTACCAAAAAAATGTCTCATCCTTTCTCTCCAACCTAGACACCTCTTTAAAAAAAGCTCCTTACTCGGACTCACCACTAACAAATCTCACTCTAAACTTTGAAAACCCTTTTTCAAATAAAACCCCATCTACCCAACTAGAGATAGGAATCTCTTTTACATCACCTATTAGCGGTGACATACCGTATCCCTCTCTCTCTATCCATAGTGGTCTCATCTACCATTGAGGATCCATCTTTTTCATCCATGCATGTCTCTCTACTACCCATTAAGTCCATCGCTGAAACTTTAATTGAATTTCATGCGAATGAAGCAACCACTAAAGTCCCTATGGGACTAGGTACCCACTATGTCACAAAACCCTTTTTGATTAACAAATACATGCTCAATGGGGATTTACCTAAGGAAATAGAAACCTTCAAGCAGTATGGAGGCAGGGGCTAATTGGGTAGTAAATAGTCTAACTCGAATGGTGTGTTACCTAAGAGGATTTTAATCTATCATATTAGACTAACCTCCAAAGTCCCCACGTCCTAGGTATGATGGAACTACAGTTTCTACTCACATATCTAAAGCAATATTCTTACCTCTAGTGAAAGATAAAGAACAAGAGGATGAAATAAATGATTTAAGTTGGACTAGAATGGGACAACATATGTATAAATTAAAATATAACATCTTTGATAACCCACTGAAGTCCTATGGCACAAGAAAGGCTAAGAAGAAAATCATGAGTGATACACTAACAGCAAGTAAGAGAGCTACTACTCGTAAGAGAAACTTGAGGAAAAAAACTAAAAAGGAAAAGAAAATCATACCCATGAAGGAAGTAATGGTAGTGGAGGATGGTGAAAAGGATGATGATATTGATTCTGGTGTGCCCATTTCTATGAGCAAGAAAAAAAACAAGTAAGAGTCTTAAGACCTGCAAAATCTACAGTACCTATACCAAAGGTTACAGGGGAAATAAATATATCTCAGTCAAAATAAAGAGGGATAAGGACTTAGAGTTGCTTATCGAATGGATCAGATAAACCATTACACTTAACGGGTTGTCTTATCAGTTATCGGTTTTAAAATATACAAATCCACTAGCCAACCAATAAGATATCAGTTGATTCGGTAAAGAATAAATAATTATCAAATAGTTATAGGGAGGGCGGTGTATTGGACCTCTATAATTCATTCTTGAATAAAGACACCTTACAAAATAGAACACTTCTTCACCTGTATGACATGCCAAAATACTCACCACTATACTACAACGACTGCTTACCAGAGCAGCTTTAGGAGAGCATTTTAGTTCATTTGTCAAACCATTCAAAGCCAATAGTTGTATGTAGTATATAGTGAGTAGTCACTGTTCTATTTCTACAACCATATACAAAATTTTAGGAACATGACATTTTCACTAGCACAATGAATAACTACTATGGTGGGTGTGTTGTTGGCAAAATTTGTTATGCTAACTAGAAATGTAATACTACATGGAGACTAAAATTGTTGTTTAACCTGCCGAGGAAAGTAAATCAAGTCCCAAGAAGGATTCAGAGAGAAATGTAATTAAACTATAAATAACCTACAAGGGGATAATAAGTCATGCTTTTCCTGTAATTTTTAACGGGTTTTAGGTTATTACTTATAGGTATGAGTTTGTATTTTATAATAATATAATATAATATGTATTTTATATATTTATGTGGAAAAGTATAAGTTTTTTTTCAATGGAAAAGTATAAGTATATATGGTAATTTTTAACGGGTTAACTGTTTATCCAATAATAAAATCAAGTAATCCATCCCCACATCAATAAGCTATTAATAAAAAAATTTAATCCGTTCACCAACTATTTATCTAAAAGTCAATACCAATAAGCCAATAAGTTAATTTTTTAATTGGTTTATCGAATACAGTTCGATTTTGAATAGCCCTAGATGAGGTTTCTGTGGGACCTGGTACTAAAGCTAACTTCACCATATCTGAAGTAGTTGGTCTGTAAGTAGAGGGACCAGGTACCACACCTAAAAATTAGAGAGTACAAAATGCTGAAAAGGTACTCACTAGGAAGGAAAGAATTCAAATCCTCAATTTACGAAGGCATTCACAGCTACAGTGTTTGATCATAGTATCTTTGATCAACCTAGTATATGTGTGTTAGTGAAGTTTGTCTGAAATCAGAACTTGCTTCACTTGTTTGAGATGCTAGTTCCTGTTTTTTATGAGCAAGAAGTTAAAGACTTCTACTATACCATCAAGTTTTCTGAATATGGACTAAACTTGATTACTATGGTGCAAGGGATAGAATTTTTTCTAGAAGAAATGATTCTTAAGGATATTTTTAATTTGCCAATAGTCCAAGGTCCTACTATCTCGCTTAGAAAAACGTATATTTACATCTGCAGTGGATTTGTTCCTTATGGAATCCCTCAGAAAATTTGAACTGGTTAATCTTCTTGTCATTAAGATTGAACACATAAACAAAGTTATGCATGTAAAGGATGAAAAATATGGTATGACCTTTTGATACCTACTGAACAAGGTGTTTGATTAATTCAAGATTGTGTGTGAAAGAAGGTAGGCTAGAATTATTAAGCAGATGTTCATAATGACCACTGTTATTAAAAATAAGTATGTGAAAGGCAATGTGGGGACTAGGTCCCAAGTGTCTGAACTGAATGAGAGTCAATATCAATGGACTGCATATCTAGAGGAAATGAGAGTAACCTTGGCCACAAGGGATACCCAAATTTCTCACCTCAGGGCAAAAGTACAATAACCTTTTTGAGAGGGACTTGGTCCCACTGATGTTTTAAAGGCAGAAATGGAAGTCTGAAGTCACACGTCGTGGTCCTTATTGGAGAAATTAAAGGTCTCAATGATGAATTTAAGGATCTCACCAAGCAACTTCTTAATGCACACGCTGCTAAGAGTGCTCACATGGACACGATCCTCTATTACTTTGCCATTAAGTCTTCCCCCTCATAAGTTCTAATATTATCTCACTCGTGTTCCTTTTTTCTAAAACTTTCCTTGTACTCCTGTGGCTACTTATGTTTGGATTTTTATGGTATTTTTAATTTTTGTAATACATATGATGCTACTTTCCTATTCTAATGAAGTTTTTTCTATTTTTGTCTACTATCTACTCTCTCTCTTTTTGTCTTGTTCATTCGTATTTATGTTGCCTCAATGGCTATGAATTAACTTGCTCTCTCTCTCACTTTTCTTGGTTTACTGCTTTTATTTTTTATGATGCCAAAAGGAGTAAGATTGTTATTGATTATAGAGAACTTGGTAGTAGAAGAGTAGAAGGATGTCCAGAATAGTAGAAGGAAGTCCCTGGTTGTTTTTTATTGTTTTGATTCATAGGAATTTGGTCCTTATGATAGAGAGAATCATTAGTGGTGGAGTGGTAACAAGGGAAAGAGTTTCTTTTTTGGTTTTATAGGAACCTAGTCCTAGTAATAGGGGGAATAGTTTGTCATCATCAAAAAAGGAGAAAATATTATACTATTGACATTTTGATGATTTACAAACTATACCCAAAGCACTTGATTGGCTGAAAAATTCAGTATTTGTGGGACCTGGTCCCATTAGGAAGTTGACTTCAGAAGATACCAACTGAGTACAACTGGAGACTGCGCTTTCTGAAGAAAGTTGGTGGCACTGTAGTAGAGGTAGCCAACCTCGACCAATAAAATGCATCCTAGGTTTGCTCTCTTTTATAAAAGGAACACTCATAAAGAGCAAAACCTATTTTTTGCAATCAAGATTATGTCCTAAGCAAAAGTCATTCTACAAAAACATTGCTCATACTTCAACAAGGGACCGGATCGAGTGATGTCTAGTCTTGTTGTTTTTTTTAGTCTTGTATCTTTTATTCTTACATTGTAAATCTACTCCTAAGTTATAAAGGATAGTAGATATATTGCTTTTCTGAGTCTTAGTTTGATTCACATCAATTAGAGTTAATTGGTCGGATCACTTTGTATTTAGTCTCAAGTTTTTTCTCATTTTAGTTTATGTATTTCCTGAGTATAGTTACTTAGCATTGTTGGCTAGAATTAGTCAACAAGGGGTGTGTTAGAGTTTCTACATCAGTCTTGTAATAGACTATGTTGCTCAAACTCATCAAAAATGTCAATGGAAGCGTGTCGGATTTATCAAAATTAGTGTATTTTTGAAGAATCCGACACAGGTGCGGCATCAAAAATGAAGAGTTCGCAACTTAGGTAATAGAGTTATTACATGAGGTTAGGATTAAGAGTTGAATCTTTGTGATTATTCGAGTCTGTAATCACTTTGTTGCTTGAAATTTAGTGAAGAAGTTAGGCAATACTGTGAGACCAGTCATGGTTTTTCCTTCCTTGAGCAATGAGATTTTTACTTTAACATTATGTACTTTTAATTTCTACATTGACCTTATCTTATAATTTTGTTACTGCATCTGTTTGTCAAGGGACCTGGTCCCTGATACTTGTTGGATCCCTATATTTCATTAATTTCTATTTGTGTTTGATGATCACTGAATTCATTAGAATATTTATTCTATTTAGGGATGGCAATGCATGGGGTGGGATAGGGAAGCTGTTTTTTTTTAATTTTCAACTTGTCCCCTGCTACTTATTTATATATTTATGCAAATTACTACAAGCATTTCTGCAAGTTTATGAAGACATGGTAAAGTTTTGAGTGCATGGATACGTCTGGAACTTGAACTTGGAATCAAGTAATAGTTGCATTAACAAATCATTTAGGTCTTTATCTTTTATATGGTCACAAACTTCATTCGAGAATGATAGAATCCTTATGAATTTATCCAAGTTGTTGCAGTAATAAGTATCCGATAGTTTAATGATATAATAAATCCCTTTGTTCGTTTAAAGATATCATGAGGGGAAAAGAATCTTTGAATTTAAGATGCCATAGAAAGAGTAGAAGTCACTTACTAATGTGGAACAATGTTTTTTATGTGTCTTAACCATTTTCAGTAGTGTTCCAACTGAAAGTTAAAATAGTTGGACAAGTGATTCGAATTAATGTTTGGCTTTTCCTTTCAATGAAAATCCTTTTAAATGCTCTCATTTTATTTGTTGTCATCCAACGTACTCGTACGGGTAGATTGAGATAGACAACAAATTTTTGGAGCAACAACAAATAATGGATTACAACCTCTTGTTAGGTGTTCATTATAGAGCACCCCAGCATCTATGATCGCCCATCTCGTGCAGTGGACATATAACAATAGAAGGATTAGGAATGCAGAAGATGGACGATTTTGTTCTGAAATATTATCAGTAATTATGTGGTTGAACAACTCTCAGGCTAATCACTGTAAAATTAGGTAAATTCATATCTAGTGTCTTTTATTTTAACTGGTCCACAAGATCCCAAAAATAGTAAAGCTAGAGAATACTTTTTTACAAGTGCCCTGAACGCCAATCTAATCTCAAAAAATAAATTCCAGAGTACAAAATAGACAAACATTCTGATATGGTTGTGTTGCTGAGTATGGACGAGTTAGAAATATTAAAAGACTATGAAATAGCCAGCGGACTAAACAACATTTCTTTTAACATTTAGAAAATGTGAGTGCCTTTTAATTTTCACTAATAAATAGGCTTATAAGCTATATCTTGTTACACTATCGATTAGTTTTAGGAACTTTTTGTAACAAAAAATGAGAGATAACTTGTTGTGTTTTGGTTTTGATGACTTCCAAATAAGAATCTAAGGGACCTGGTCCATTCTGTGCTCATCTGAGATTGAAACTCTGTACAACTGTACACTGTATTACTGTATTTTGGCTAATAGTGATACAACAGTTCTGCATATGGTGTGCAGACACTTGGTCCAACATAATGTGGTTATGATTTTGCACTTCAAGTATATAAGAATAAATGTGACAAGAGCGAAACCTAGTTTTTTTGCAATTGCTAAAAGAATTCTTCTCTAAAACACAAAAGTCGTTCTTATGAAAAGGATCACTGCTCATTTCAATAAGGACCCGATCGAGTTGAAGCTCTAGTCTTTGTTATGTTGCTAAGTATTGAGTCTTTTATTCTTTAAATTATAAATATAATCATATGCTATAAAGGATTGTAAATTTTGGAATTGTCTATGTCTTAAGCTGAATCAAAGAAAAAAGAGTAAGTTGTAGGTTCAGCTTTGGTGTTGTCAAGCTCTTTTCAATATGCTTTCTGTTATTCTAGGTAGAGTTACCTAGTAGTGTCAACTAGAGTTAGTTGATTTGTTGAAGTGTGTTAGATTTGCTACATGAGCCCTATAATAGTGGTATTACGAGGAGTCAGTATTAAGAGTTTAATCCTTGAAATTATTGTAATCTGTAATCATCACTTTGTCATGAAGTTAGTGGAGTTAGCTGGAAATCCTGTGGAAACAAATGTTGTGTGTTATTTACTTTCAGCACTTCCTGTTTATTGTACTTATCTTACTATTTTTATTCATAAGGGGCCTGGTCCCTTGCTGGTACTAGAGTCATATTAGCCAACATAACTAGCTATGTCATTGGTTCTAACCCACGATGGAACCTTACCTCTCTATTGACTTTGATTTTCAGTGGACTTCAGTGTTATCGTGCTTTTGAATATTTCCATCTATCTTATGCCATTTGTATAGAAGTAGGGCACACAAATCTAATAAGCTGCAAGTCATCATGGGATACATTATAAATGAAAAGCCATCAAATTATTAGAAATAAAAGTGAAATTCAACTCTCGATCTTAAAAAGAATCATCCTAACAAGTATGCGATATAGGCATTAGAACAATAAAAGATTTTACATCTCATGGTGAACCTTCCATCGACTTCAGAGTTCTAGTACTAGATCAAAGTTTGTGTTCTTTTGTGTGTTAAATATAGCTTACGTAGAATTTGTATTCACCAATACCAGATGTATTTATACAATTCAGAAGTTTTGTATGTCCAATACTGGGGGTTCTTTGTTATTATTATTATTATTATTATTATTGTTATTATTATTATTATTATTATTATTGCTATTGCTATTGCTATTGCTATTGTTATTGTTATTGTTATTATTATTATTATTATTACTATTATTTATGGGGCAAAAAACATAATGATTTCTTTAATTATATTACTGATCTCTCTTTTTAATCTATAAGGGCGCGTGATCACCAGAGGTGGAACCACATTTATATTTGCGGATTCGGCAGAACCCAATAGGCCAATAGCTTTGTCTCTAACTTTGTTTTTGTATAAAAATACTTTTAATATATAAATAATTTATCCAGAATCCAGTAAATAAAAAGGATTGTGGTGTAGAGCACATAAACTAAAAATCCTGGATTTGCCTATAGAACTGATAACTGTTTTTGAAATTCTTTTTCTGGAGGATGAAATATCACCCCAAGGAATTCTTTTAGTACCTCATGGTGCAGATGATAATTGTGTAGTAGTGGGTTCTCATGTGATAGGCAACCGATTGCGAGCATCATCTGCCATCGATGACCGAGAAGTGGATCTCCTCCTCCATGAGAAAACAAGGTATTTTCAAAAAGCTTGAATTTCCTACTTTTCTTTTTCCAGTGTATTTTCAGCAAACTCTGAAAACCATGCTAGGACAATGTACTGCAAGACTCAAGTAGGTTAATAAAACCATCATGGATCGAGTAGGTTTAAGTATGAATACTACTGTTTATTAAGAGTTTCATTACAAAATGTTGTAATAAAACAATGTTAGCCTCCCATATCAAATTAATATATTTTAATAATGACAAACTAATCTATTGCTAATATGCAGGATACACCGGATGGAGAATCAAGGCAAGAAAGATCATTATGAGGATATACTTGGAAGGCAAAACTAATCCTTGATACAGCATTAATAAAATATCTCTCAAGATCTTCTTAGATCCCAATATACAAGAAATATAATCAATAAGATCATAGAGTAGCATGAAATAAAATCACACCCTCTTCATGGACATATCTGATATGGACATGAATGGTAGTGATGAAAGGCAAGCATCCTCGTATATATGGATGTATTACCCTCAATCAAGGAGCCAAATCAAATCCTTAATTAAGAAGAAATCCCTTGGGTTTCCTTTTAAATCAAAGCATCATCATCAACTAAAGTATATATAAAGAGAAGAGTGAAGACTCAAAGACTCATGCAACTTCACAAAAAATCTTGGTGTCTCTCAATCTTAGTCTTGATAAACCTTTGTAATTATTTATTTACAATAGTTACAACAGAAAGATCGAGTCAATGTAGTTATACCAATTGAGGTTGTGCCACAAGATCTGAATAAAAATAATCTTCAGAACTTGTCTTCAACATCTGTACTCCGAATCTACTTTGAAGGATCTAAAGGAAACTCTTGAAATCCAAGGAGACTGGAAGTAGGCACCACTTTGGCATTTTGAACCAGGATAAATCTATGTGTTGTTACTTTATGTACTTATTGATTTACCTACATATTTAATCTTAAATCTATTTTATATAAGTATACTTGTTTGCAGGTGAGTTGACTATCAAGCATTCAATTCACCCCCTGTTGAATTTTAATTGGTATTAGAGCGGGTTTCACTAATAGTAGTTCTTAACAGCATTTGAGCAAAGCTCCAATGGCAAATTGTCAGATTTCAAAAGCTCTCATTCAAGATGGTCACTCTTCCACGAGACCACCATACTTCAATAGACAGCACTACTCCTATTGGAAGAATAGATTTTAAATCTTTGTTCAGTTAAAGGACTTCCAAGCGTGGGTTGTTATTAAGAAGGGACCAAAGTCCATTCCAAGACTCAAAGAAAAATAGAAGGATAAGGAATCAAACAGTGTTAACGCGGCCATGGAAGATAGTCTCTCCTATGAAAAAGTCCCAGTTGAGATACTTGACCATCAGATTCGTAGGTTGAAAAACAAAGAAGTTGCCTCAGTAAAGGTTTTATGGAGAAATCCGTTAGTTGAGGGAGCTACTTAGGAAGCATAAGATGATATGCAATCCAAGTATCCCTATCTTTTCTCTTCGAAACCAGATTCATCTTGAGGTAATTTTTTCCTTAACTAATTAATTCTCTCATTTTCTATTTTAGATATCCAGAATCCTCATGCTATAGTTGCATTCATGAGTTTAGTCCAGTCCAAGCATTAGTTATAGATTCAGGTGTTAAGTAATGATTCAGCTCATAAGTGTTCAGTGCATAATCTCAATTTTTCCTAGTATTCCAGCTCAGATAATTTCATTTAGGGATGAATAATCCCAAGGGGGAGATATTATAATACCCTAAGTTTTCAAGCTCTAGACCCCTCAAAAGATAGGCCACTAAGTTAGCTTTTCAATGTTGCAAGTCTTGCCTTGATCCAATATTGTGATGGAAAGTTATACAAATTTTCACTTAAGTATAAGTCATCTGCCAGTGGCTATGACTTACGTAACGACCCATAATCATACATTACGAGTCATTACGAGTAGTCGTAGTTACAACAGAAAGGATCTTTAACTTTGGCTAGTGACTATGACCCTACTCCATAACTCGTAATTAGTCACCACGAGTTGTCAGGAAGGACTCATAGTCAGAATAGTGTATGGTCAAGAACTCATTCTGCTGGTAACGAGTCCAACACATAACTCATAATCAGATATTATGATTCATTGTATGGATCCATAACCTGAACAGTAAATGATCCAAAAGTCAAACCATAGGCGACAACTCCACCTAATGACTCGTAATCAATTGTAATGAATCATTAGGAGGGTAGTTGTACTCATAACAAAAAGGACCAAAATCCCAGGACCTCAAGTTATGACTTAGACTACAACTCGTAACTAGTCAATCACAAGTAGTAGGGTGAGTCATAACGACTGGGAACAGAACTCTCTGCATAACTTTAATAAGGGCTTTTTGGTAATTTTCACCCCTTTTAACCCAAAACCCACGTCGTTTTTCCTTGAAAATAATAGTTATCAAGGGTAAACACTACACTAACACCTCATAAATCCCAAAATCACTTCTCTTAACAAAAGAAATTGATTCTCTTCTTCCTCAAAGCAAACTAGGGTTTCTCAAGAACAAGACCAACTTCACGGATTTATTTAGGGGTTCTACTCTTAGCTATGTAGGATTTCATCAATAGGTCTATTCCTTCCATTGAGTCCCAAGAATTTCCTAAATTTACAAATACAAACCCTTTTTCCCTTTTTATTTAATTTCAAGTAGAATATTAATTTGAACAACTCTCTCTTAGTGGTTTGGGTTATGTACCATTATAATATGTTCTCTCATGAGAATTGGGTTTCCATATGTTTGAAAATTTCCATTGTCTATATTATAATCAGTTATTGAAATATTGAGTACTATTGATGATTTTCCATACTATGAAAGTGATACACTTTCATGATCAGTTGCATTAGTCTGTGCTGGCAGGTTATGAACACTCGATACCTAGGGATTAAACTTGTATTAGTTTGAAAGTTCATGATTTCTTCAGTTTATGTATTGCAGTATTATTTTTAGAATACCATGACTTGAACATATAAGTTATCAATTCATATTTTAGTTATGCTCAGAGTAGTTCAGTTGGTAGTAATATTTATCACTGAGTGAAGGCAGGGATGATGACTCCCACGTCAGTTAAGAATGAATCGTTAGTAGTAGTCCCTAAGTTACAAAAATACAATGCCTCCATAAGTTATAAGGGCTTCCCATCAGTATAGGCATGACACCTTAGTCTTTCAGACATCAGATTAGCAGATCCACGCCATCCAGTATTGGTGGTACCCTTAGCAAGGTACCAGAACCCTTCCAACTATGATTATAGGTTGGACCTTGATTAGCTCAGGTTAGAGTATGTCGGTTGTAGTTAGCTCCTACAGTCTTCAATTCAATATTCAGATTATTTTTAGTTCAGGCTTACATGACCAACTATTCAGTAATTCAGTTATTCAATTTTATACAATACATGTTTATACTTGGTCTTGCATTCGCACTTTTATGTTCACGCATTCATGCTCAGTAAATATGTATATCATCTAAATTTTATATCACGTACCAGTATATTCAAAGTACTGATCGCATACTCTCTTTTATGCTATATTGTCTTATAATATAAGTTCAGATGCTCAGTTTTCATATCTCATTTAGATCATAAATGTGCCACTCAGCAGTCGTCGTGGTGATTCCTCATCATATAGAACTAGTTATCAGTTGTTACTTTTAATACCTTATTTTATTTTAGTCAGTTGGAGTTAGTAGGGGGCTAGTCCCATTAACTCCTCATGTTTTAGAGTCTTTTAGACAGTCAAACTTGTTTAAGTTTTATCAAATATTCAAACATGATTGATATTTCTTCCATTGTTAATTGTTATCAGATTTTTATAGTTTAGCTTCCGTCCAGTATTTTGTTTTTTTCTTCAGTATCCATCCCAGATACCAGACCATCATTAGATTGGGGTCACTTATGGCTCTAGGCACCGTGTTATGACTATGAGGTAATCTCGGGTCATGAAAAGCCTTTGTGAAAATGCCAGTCACTTGATCTTTAAGTTTGCAAAATATTATACAAATAATCCCCTTCTCCATGTTGTATCGAAGAAAGTGATGCCTCACATCAATATACTTTATATTTTTATGTTGCACTAGATTCTGGCCATATTCAGAGCCCTAGTGTTATCATAAAGCAAGGGAACAGTGCTTGAGACTATCCCAATATCTCCTAGTTGTTGTTTGATCCATATCAATTGAGCACAACAAGAGGTGGCAGCAACATATTCAGCTCAGCTGTAGAGAGAGCGACTAAGTTTTGTTTATTAGTTCCCCATTAGATTAAGAAGGATCCCAGGAAGTGTGCCATTCCTGATGTACTTTTTTGTCAACTAGGTACCCTGCATAATCTTCTTTACCATAACCTATTAGATCAAAAGGGTCATATTAAGGGTAGTATAGGACCATGTCCCCTGTACCTTCAAGTATCTCAAAATTCATTTAGCAGCCTTCATGTGTGATCCTTTAGAAATGATTTAAATCTTGCACATATCCTTACACCAAAAAAATATTAGGTCTTCTAGTAGCCATGTATAAGAGAGCTCTAATGATTTCTATGTACATGGTTTTATTTACCCTGGGACTAGGTTCATCGGAATCTAATTTTGAGTTGGTTCCTATAGGAGTATCAATAGGATTGCCATCACTCATGCGAAATCTGTTCAATAGCTCCTTGATATATTTTTCTTGACAAATCATAGTTTCGGTAAATGTCTACCTGATTTGTAATTCCATGAAAAAACTCAGCTCTCCCATCATGCTCATCTCAAACTCACTTAACATGAGTTTAGGAAAATCTTCACATAGGTTGTCTGTAGTTGCTCTAAAAATAATATCATCAACATATACTTTAACAACCAAAAAAATTTCCCCCTTGATTTCAAGAAGAGAGTAATATCAATCTCCCCTCTCTTAAAACCATTTGCAAGGAGAAATTTAGAAATCCGTTCTACCATGCCCTTGGATCTTGCTTCAATCCATATAATGCTTTATCTAGATATAGCACATGATTAGGTTTATCAATGTCTTCAAAACTTGGGGCTACTTGACATACTTTTTTTTTGAGATATCCATTTAGAAAATCACTTTTTTTATTTATTTGGAATAATTTAAACTTCGTGTAATCAACAAGGAAATGAGAATTCTGATGGACTTTATCCTAGCTACAGGGGCAAAAGCCTCATCACAGTCAATTCCCTTTTCTTGGTTGCAACCCTGCACCTTTGTTGAGAATTAACCTGATCAAACATCTATTGTAACATGGCAGGTTGTGTTCACTTCCTCAGTCCAGAAGTTCTTTAAAATAGTAGAATCTATCAATGTGGTCTTTGCAATGTCTACCAGGGTTCTATTTTTTCTCTCAACTACCCTACTCTACTGAGGAGTTCTGGGTGATGGAAAATTATGACTGGTTCTATTTTTTACACAAAACTAATCCATTTTTGCATTTTTAAACTTTGTTCTATGATTTGATCTGATCCCTGTAACTTTTCCACCATACTTGTATCATTTTGGAAAAAATTAAGAATGTTTCATAGGTTTCCTCTTTTGAGTTTAGAAATGTGGTCCAGGTAAACCTTGAGAAATCATCCACAATTACTAGAATATACTTCTTTCCTCATCTGGTTTGAACCATGACAGGTCCCTAAAGATCCATGTGAAGTAGCTTAAGAGGTCTGCTACTGCTGGCATACTTATTCTATTTAAATGAGGACCTAGTATGTTTTCCATTGGCACGAGCATCACAAATTTTAACTTCTACAAACTTGATCTTTGAAATTCCATAAAACAGGTCTTTGGATACCAAATTGTTCAAAAGTGATGAGCTCACATGTCCTAGTCTGCGGTGCCACGGATCTATATTATCACTTTGAGCATTGAGACATGTGAGTTCATCAACTGATACTGAACATAAGTCAGCAATATGCATATTCTTATATCTCCTGGCCTTGAAAATCACTTCACAAGAATTAAAATTTGTCATAATATATCCATCTGATAGAAACTTCACCTCATTTTCTTTATCACAAATTTATGATACACTGAGGAGACTGTATTTTAGCCCATTCACAAAATGTACATTTTCAATGGCATGATTAGGCATTTTTTCAATCTTCCCAACCCCTTCTATGTTATCCTTTTTTCTATTTCCAAATAAGATACTTCCACTATGAAGTGCCTTTAGTGAGAGGAAGCCTTCAATTTTTCCAGTCATGTGCTTGGAGCATCACTACCTATAAACCAACATTGACTGCTTTTTGCTCTCACCTATATCAAGAATCACTTGTTATATGTGTGAACCCATTCAAGTCTGAGTTTCCAAAAGGGTGAAAGGTAGTAAACATTACTCTCTTAGTCTAACCAGGCAACCTGGAGAATCTAGTTTCAACAAAGGACCTAGTCCCCAATTTTCTTGACCGGGTTTCCTGTTTGTAAGCTTTTTATTTTGATAATATTTAGGAAGCTTTCTTCAAGCCTTTTTTTAGATTCACAGTCCTTCTTGAGATGGACATTCCTACCATAGTATGTACACATTAGACTATCAAACACAAACACATACTTGTTATAGGGATTGTAGGAAGGATTAACACTTTTTATTCCTAGATTTTTTCCACTATTAGGCCTTTGATTTGTTAGGTTGGTCAAGATTTTGGATGAAGTGCTCCATTTGAGAGATATTTCAAGTACTACTTTGACAAGAACCAAGTCATTCTCTATTTGAACATTTCTTTCTAG
This sequence comes from Capsicum annuum, assembly GCF_002878395.1. Classification (NCBI taxonomy): domain Eukaryota; kingdom Viridiplantae; phylum Streptophyta; class Magnoliopsida; order Solanales; family Solanaceae; genus Capsicum; species Capsicum annuum. The sequence continues at coordinate 172,912,292 of NC_061120.1, read as the reverse complement.
AGGGACTGTAAGAAGTTCTTCAATTTTTTAAGATTTCTTCAAGCTCTAGTTGAAGGCTACTGGCTTTATTTTTTCCTTTTGGCTCACATAAAGATGTTATCTGCAACTTTTCTTTGAGAGAGGGATTTTCAGTAGACATTTGAATCACCTTTTATCCCAACTCAGAAATTTAACAGCTACATCTATTTTTTAACTCTTAGACACATCAATAGTCTCATTCCAGAGATCCTTTTCATTTGTAAGTTAACACAAGGAGTCTATCAGAACACTAGCTATACCTTAAGTCTTTTCAGAGAGTAATTATTAAAAAATTTCTTGATATAAGAAGTATTACCTCATCATCCTTATCATTAGATTTTGCCAGAAATGCAATGAGTGAATCAAACATATCATCATCTTCTAGCACCATCATTGAGACATATTTGGGGTTCTTAGCTTAATCTAAGTCACTTGGTGAGTCCCCTCATGCTACAAGAGCTTGCTTGACTATATAGTCAACTGCACCTCCTTACCTTATTTTCTCGGGGACTCGATCCTGTTTCTTTCCTTTGTTGATTCCACCTCTTCCATACTCTTTGTGCTCCATCTTATGTATTGGACACTCCTTATTGAAATGATCAGGCTTGCCATATTTATTACACAGGTCATTTATAGTTGTTGATCTACTTGAGTTTCCTCTTCCTTGAAAGTCACCATTCTTATTCATTACTTTTAGAAATATTTTGGTTATATAAGCCATGTCTTCATCATCCTCACTGAAATCTCCTTTGGAAGCATTAAGAGCGGGATTTTTCTCCTTCTTTGGTTCCTTCTTGGCTTGATCCTGTTGCTTCTTTATTTCATGAGTTTTCATATTACCTATCAACTCATCCATTGTGAGGGTTTTAAAGTCCCTAGCTTTATTTATAGCATCCATTTTGATTACCCATGACTTTGGAAGAATGATAAGCATCTTTCTTACTTGCTTACTTAGCCTGAATATTTTACCTAGACAATACAACCTAGTGTGCATCTCCTATATAGCCTCTCCTTCTTTCATTGTAAAGGTTTCGTATTGAGTTGTGAGCATGTCAACCTTTGACTCTTTCACCTGAATTGTTCTTCGTGTGCAGTTTTCAAGCATTCCTAAATCTCTTTGGCTGACTCACACGCAGAGATTCGATTATATTCATTAGGTCTTATTCCATACACAAGCAACTTTTTTGCCTTCTAATTTTTCTCAATCTTCTTGCTATCATCCTCATTGTATTCCCTTCGTGTCTTGGGAAACAATCTAGTTACATCACCTTTATTAACTTTCCTTATTGTGACATGCGGTCCATCATAAATAATGTCCCATAATTCACTATCCTCGGCAATTATGAAATCATGCATCCTAGTCTTCCACCAACCATAGTATTGTCTGTTAAACCATGGAGGTATAGTAGATGAGTATATTTCTTCCAAATTTGGTGGAGCTTCCATTTTTTAGTTGGATCCCTCTAGGTGTTACCCCTATAGAGAGAGCTAACTTTGATGCCAATCGATGAAACGTAGGGATCCACCAAGTAACATGGGACCTGGTCCTTTAAAAAATAGATGCAATAACATAGTTAGAAGATTATATAGAAAGTAAAATGCATACAATGTTTATGTGGAAACCTCCTTGCTCAAGGGAGGAAAACCACGACCTGTCTCACAGGATTTCTCAACTTCTTCACTAAAATTAAAGTATTAATGTGATTACAGACTCAAATTATCAAAAGGATTAACCTCTTAATCCTAACCTCTTGTAACAACTTATTACAAGACTGATGTAGTAAATCTACCACACCCTTTGTTGACTAACTCTAGCCAACAATCCTAAGTAACTTTACCCAGGAAAGACATCAACTAAAATAAGAAGAAACTTGAATAAATACAAAGTGACCCTACCAATTAACTCTAATTGATGCAACTCAAACTAAGACTCAAACAAGCAATTGATCTATTATCCTTTATAACTCAAGAGTAGATTTACAATGAGAATAAAAGATACAAAACTCAAAAACACAACAAGATTTGACAGCAGTCGATCAAGTCCCTTGTTGAAGTATACGCAATGTTCGTGTAGAATGGCTTTTGCTTAGGAGATAATCTTGATTGTAAAAACTAGGTTTTCTCTTTGTGAATGTTCCTTTTATAAGAGAGAACAAACCTAGGACACATGTCATTGGTCGATGTTGGTTGCCTCTACTACAGTGCCACCAACTTTCTGGAGAAAGTGTAGTCTCCAGTTGTACGCAGTTGGCATTTTCTGAAGACAACTTCCTATGGGACCAAGTCCTATATATACTAAATTTTTCATCCAATCAGGTCCTTTGTGGTATAGTTTGTAAATCATCACAACATTAATAGTACAATAAAAACACTTTCAAACAGTTTTTGAATGGAAGTGGTAAATGATTATAGTGAATGTACTGCATAGATCCATGCACTCAAAACCATACTCTTATCTCATTAAACATGCAGAAATACAAGAACTGGCTACCTCTGCCTTAGAAAAGAGAGAAAATGACAATAAAAAGATTCATTCTATGCAAATATTTGCACCATATTTAATCAGATGAATGGTGCGGAACTGTTCCTAAAGCAAGCTATAGTGGCTAAGAAATGCTAATAGCATACGCTTATAAGCTTCAGTGAAGTTTTTGATACTTAAGCATCCTAATCGAAAATTATATTATAAACAATTTAACATATTATTGCTTCCACATGTGAAACAAATTGGTATCTTGACATTATTTAATACAACATGACATGTTGGAAAGGAAAAGTAAGTCTTAAAACCTTGATGACAAAGTTGAAGCCATATTAAGGTAAACGCTCAAAATATTTTGAGCCACATTTCAGTGCTAAACCGCACTTTAAGTGAGCCTTTGACAACACTGGGTACACCGAGATGGACTAAAACTTTAGCAAAGAAAGCTATGTCCTGACATTCAAAGTCATGAACATACACGGTGAAATAGAACTTCAGAAAAAGCAAAGCAACAAGCAGCCATCACATATTATGGAGATTGGAGAAGCTTGAATTCTACATGACGAATATAATGAAAAATTGAGGCAATAAGAAACCATACGTAAGTTAAAGATTGATCACTTATATAAGGAAAACCATAGTGTAAATTAAACCACTATAAAAAACTTAAGCTAGTGTAAATTAAACCACTATAAAAAACTCAAGCAGCAGGTATAACTAAGATTAATCACAACCATTTTCTCAAAGTTCAATTTAGATGCTTAAAATAACTACCGCAAATCAAGAAAATTCCATAATAATGCAAGCATACAACATAGAGTAATGCCTCTAATTTCAAAAATGGAATGTCGTTTCTTAAAAATTTAGACTAATGAAATTAAAAAAATAATTGCAACAAAATTTATACAATTAGACAATTGCCTCTGAACTCAAACTCTCAGATTTTATGCACTCTTAATAACTCAAACTCGTTGGGAATGTTGCCAATCACAAGCAACCTAGCCTCTACTCCCTAAAACTATAGATAAGAGTAACATAACAGTCTAAGGATATTCTGAAAAGATTTTGAAAAGCATTGGAGTAACATCAACATCAACTACTATGTTCTTTTAAGAAGAAATTAACGCAGTTCTTTCCAGAGATTTTTTCAAAGTAACAAAACACTTTCCAACATTCTCAGTGATAGAAATACATTTCTAGGAGTTGAAATCATCCAATGATTTGAGAGACACACTATTAAAGGTCCTCGGATCATTTCTAAGTTTAGCAAAGAAGAATCAAGAGATTTATGAAATTGTACTCACAAGATTCATTAATGAAAATTTATTTTTTTTATTTATCTTTGGTTAAAGTTAATTTTTGATAAATTAAAAATTTGTTGCAAACAATGTGGTTTTGGGTAAATGACAAGCCAACTTGTTTTGTCTTGAAGGAATTTTCATTAATTATGAGCTTAAGATGTTCATCAAATCCCCACGACTTAAGATTGTAAAAGGTATATAAGAAAGGGGAAGCATTTAATGATAAGGTTAGCCGCAACAAGAAGGTTATAGGAAAAAGCCTATTGACCTTGGTTAAAGGTAGTAGGTTAAACTAGGAGGAAATTCAAATGTTGTCTAGTGTAGTTCTTACATGTGTTGTTTCTTGCAAGAGATGCGTCCACGGTTATGGACCCAAACTTCATAAAAGGGTGTATTCTTAGGATTTTTTGAGTCATATTCATGGGAAAATAAATCCTATGCATTGACATTGGACTACTTGAAGAAGAAGATAGACATGAAGAAGCTGTAAAAACACATATTGAGAAGGAGATTGCATCTTATGCTCTCTATGGCTGTCCCTGAGCATTCATAGTATGTTATCAACCACCTAGACAATAGATTATAGACTTTGTTTGGCAATCATTGTTGGTTATTTGATTTTTTTTTATGATTACAGGTTTGGATATATAAAGTTTTTTCCAATGTTGGGAAGCATGCTGGAAAATCACAAGATGTTCCTTTGATCGTCCCCAGGATTCTTAGATGGCAAACCAGAAAAATTGGCGCATTTGTAGAGGTGATCCATTTAGATCTTAAGGTAGAAATTCAAAGGTAACAAATTGTATTTCTTTTAATTAATTATTTTGTAAACCTAGTAGTTAAAAGTTAAATTTTTACTTATTTATAGATTGTGAACCCTTACCTTGTTCTGTTAAGCGTAAGTTGGAGAAAGATTACATGAATACACACATGCCACACACGAATGAGGTGAAATATCAGTTTAGTGATGGCTTAAAGACTGAATTGAAAGGCATCACTATCCTTAATTCACCAACAATGAGTTAGGGAAAGGAGGAATCTAATGATGTGGATTTTGGTGGGAATGCAGTATCAAGACATTTTTGGTAGTCATTTCAAGGCCAAATGTTTGAAGATTGACTCAAAAATGGTAGCATCATCAGCTTGAACGCTCAATATGGAGGAGCTGTGAAGAACAAAAAGAAGAAAGAGGTAGGGGCTGTGATAGCAGCCCGACCTTTGGAGAGCGCTCTGAGCTATCAAACCTTTGCTCTATCCCCTCCACCTTAGCCACAAGCTCCAACACCGTACCCAACATCCTCCTATCCACTTCAAATGTCATATCAAGCTCCACTATACCAAACGCCTACTCCTTACAAAATGCACCCACAATTTTCAAACCTTTCTTATCCCATATACAATGACCAACAAAACCAAGTCCAAACACCCCGACCTGCCCACATCCCCGTTGGTAAGCCTGCTGCGGCTAAATCTAAAGACAACTTTGAAAGAAAGCAATATACACCCTTAGCCGAACCCTTGGCTTAATTATACAAATAGCTTAAAGATGCAGGCCATATCACACCTATTCCTATCGTACAAGTTAATAATAAATCTCTGCGATATCAACATAATCAAACTTATGTCTACCATTTTGGGATGAGAGCACATCCCATTGAGGCAGGCTTTACTTTGAAGAATAAGATTCGACAGCTGATTGACACAAAGGTCATTCATCAAAAGGATCCAGAACCAAATGTTACCAACAATCCTCTTCCAGACCATCACGTGAATATGCTCGATGTTGATGAACATGTGGACTTGGAACAATGATAATTCTGACAAAGGGAAAGGATCGCCATCATCAATGAGTGGGGAGGAGCCCCCTAAGGAAAAGAATGGATAGAATACTACTCCGTCCATACCTCGACGGGCACTTGGGTCAACCTAATAAATTTTTATGTTTTTATGATTTTAAAATAAATACGCTTGATGATCAAGCAAGCTTGCAATTTCAACTTTTTAAACTATGTTTTGAGACATTCTAGCATCATTAATAAAGGCATTTGAATTATTGATGTTTCCTATTTCTTTTTTTACAACAAAGTTACTTTTTAAATTGTTGAATCTAAGTCTGTGACACATAACGAGATCATACAAAAAATAAATGATGATGAAATCTCTGGGAATTTGTTAGATTTGAAAGATAAGTCAAGACACTTCACATCTGGATAATTGTCCTTGAAACAGATCTTCCCACATCAAAACAAAGGAAAAGGCAAATTCTCGCCCAACTGGCAAGGTCCTTACGTGGTTCATCGATTCTTGACAGGAGGATCACTCATACTTACAGAAATGAATGGCGTAGTTTGGTCTAAGCCCACCAATTCAGACTTTTTCAAGAGATATTGTTGTTTAATCTTTCATACCCTATTACAACGCAATTGGAACTACGTTTGACCTGATTCCCGTTTAAGAGGGATATGTAAGCACTCTTATGGAGTTCGATCACTTCATAATAAAATGCTCTCTTCCCCTTTCTATGAGTATTGTAACTGGGGAAAAATATTTTAGAGGACCTCAAAAATTCCATATAGGCATGACATCGGCATAAATTATGAATTGGGAAGAATTTTTTAGATGACCTCAAAAAATTCTACGAGTAGACTTTGGGATTCTTGCAACAAGATAGATCTACACTAGGGCAGAAATTTTTGAGAGATCCTAAAAAAAAATTTTAACAAGAGAACAAGGACTTACAAGATGATGTATCATCTCAAAATATGGCACAGTCGACAATTCAACAACTTTTCACATCTTACAACAAACTATACTTAACACCTTTAAATGACAACTATTTTCACACATGATTTTTGATTTCCTGTCTACCTGAGTGAAGACCCGGACGACGCTAATCAACCAGTCAACGACGTCAAGAAAAAGACACTTCAAGGCAGAGGCACAAATCAACCTCCCCTTTTATAAACTCACAATTTTCCTTTTAGTACAGGATTAACAGGTACAAATGACAACAATCACTACATAACAAGAAACCCAATGGATAATCCAACATCATGTCGAGAATCCAAATAGTTGATCCAACAGTACAATAGATATGCTTTATTATCATCGCTTATCATTATTATAACGATTGCTTTCACTGCATTGCTTAACTTTTGACATATACACATATATTCGTGCTAACCATGTTATCTAGTTGAGCTAAAAATGGAAAGACTAACAGGTATAGATGATAGGAATCACCCTATTACAAGAGACTATACAGCTGGTCCAATGCCATATCAAAAGGCCCAACAGTCGATCCAACGTCATATCGAGAAGCCCAATAGCTAATCTAATACTGCATTGAGAGGCCCAATAGTTGATCTAACATCATATCGAAAAGCCCAACAGCTGATCCAACGCTGTATCGAGAGGCCTAATAGCCAATCCAACATTATAGAAATAAGCCAAATAGCTAATCTAATACTACATTGAGAGGCCCAATAGCCAATCTAATGTCATATCGAGATGCCAAACAAATGATCCAACACTATGTCAAGAGGCCTAATAGTCGATCAAATATCATATCAAAAATCCCAACAATTGATCCAACTCTACATTTAAAGGCCCAACAGCCAATCAAACATTATATCGATAAGCCTAACAGCTGATCCAACGCTATGTTGAGAGGCCCAATAGACGATCCAACATCACATCAAGAATCTTGGCAGCTGATCCAATAGTACAATAAATACGTTTTCTAATTTCATCTTATTATTATTGTTATGGTTGTTTTCACTACATTGTTCAATATTCTACATATACATCTATTTATGTTAACCATTTTTATCTAGTCGAGCTAGAAGTGACAGGACCAATAGGTATAGATGAGAGGCCCAACAGCTGATCCAACGTAACATCGAGAAGCCAAACAGCTGATTCAATGCTAATCAAGAGGCCCCATAGTCGATCCAACATTGTATCGAGAAGCCAAATAGTGAATCCAACCCTATATTGAGAGGCCCAATATCCAATCTAACGTTATATTGAGAAGCCAAAAACCTGATCCAACATCGTATCAAGAAGCCCAACAGTTGATCCAATAATAGAACAGATATGTTTTCTCTACTCCCATATTTACTTTATATCTATCAATTGCTTATCAATTACATACTCTAACCTTTGTTATCTGGTATATAGTAAGGTACGTAGGTGGCAGAGAAGGAGTAACAAACAGAAATAATTTTTGTTCCTATTTTCAAAGTATCACTCTATTTGTCATACACCGCATAAGCTCAAACTTGAAACTCACCTACTTTTTATTTTCATGCCCCTCCTCACATTATTATTTCTAAATCATATTCATGTTTGTCTCACCGACCCATAACATCATTGTTGAATGCCCGTCCTTTATCATTGACAATCTTTAGAAATATTGTTCATTCCTAAATCTAGAACTACAAACGGACTAATTCTCGTAAGACCAGAGATATGTAGGAGACTTGAAACCAAAGTCTCGGCCACACTATTTTTTAAAAACCACATCCTGTTGCCTTAGTTCCAACAAACTATTCTCTCGGTCGAACAAAATTGGCTCCTACGTCAACTTTCGTTGCTCGAAAATTCTTTCATCATTCTCAAGCAACGAAGGAGCAGCTGTTGACACCCAATTTTTATCACCCGGTACTCCTTTTAGGCTTCTATTTTAGAAAAATTATTAATTTCAACTGTTAGTATTTGTTTTATTCTTATACCAAACAGATATTGACGTGCCACATTCATGATTTAAAAAATACACAGATTATTTTATTACTTTTTAGTATCATCTTTTACAGTTTATTAATTCTAATATAATATTTTACATAATTTTATTAATATTTTACTAAATCATTTTCATAAATATGCACTCACAATTTACAAATACATACTCTAGTTTTATTTATTATTATTATTATTATTATTTATCGATAATTTAATATAATATTTTTTACGTAACATTAATTTTACTTGCGCAATTTATTTGTAATGGCAACATCTTATTATATTTTATTTATTAAAATAGTAGCCACTTCCCTCCAATTTTCCTGATGGTTTTTAATTTTTCAGCCTGTTTTTGTTCAATTGATACCAATTTTAATCTCAAACTTTAATCTCAATCGTTGATCAAAACCGATCCAATGGCTGAGATCAAATTTCACACTACTCTCCTTTTAAACAAAACAAGAAACCCTAATCCTCATTTTTCCACAAAACGGTCGCACATCAGCTCTCTCTCTCTACCTTCTGTCTATCTCTACCTCTCCTTCCTTCAATACCCATAGCAGCCACCACCTCTCCGACCAAATAACTCCACCAGCGACGCAACCTCTAACAACCAAAAAACTATCGCACCTTGCTTTCCTTCTCTCTTTCCTTACTGCTTTACCCCTTTTTAGGTGAAACCACGTCGGCAAAACTCGACTCCCTTCATTCGCGCCGTGGAAACCCCTCAAACCGCCATCGCCAACTCCCTCCACTCACGCCGGTGATGAATATCCATCAATGAACCAGTCGTCCACCGAACAACGTCCAGCAAGCCAACAAGGGCTCCCTCTTCTTTCTCCCATCTCTGATGAAAACAACCCAACACCAAAACCTGCCAGCAGTCATGCCGTCGATGTCGCCCATCCTCTCTCCATCTCATCATCTCTCACCTCTCTGATAAATTACAACTAATTTTTTATAAATTCATCTCAGGTTTGCGTCTCTTGATGAAAAGTAATTTTTATTGTCATTTTAGTATGAAATTCATGACGTTTTTTACATGAGCTTTACTTGATTGTCTTAATTTTATGTTTATTTACAATTTTTTTTACATCTCCACATTGTGAAAACTCAAATATGTATGACTGTCTGCCTTGACCCTAATTGTTATTTGAGCTTGGATTTTTTTTCAATATTGAAATTGTGATGTTGTTCATGTTGTTCTTACGAATTTAGCTTTACGATGGAGTTATTGATGTTTTTCCCTTGAACTTGAAATTACACAGCTTCATGATTTGTCATTTTGACAATTTTGATATTTGATTAACCTTAACATAATGTGCAATATATTTTTGTAAATTTTGAATTTGATTTTTTATGCATAATTATAAGAATTTGATTAAGAAATCTTTTTTACATAATTAGTTGCCTAATTTTTTAATATAACTTTTGATATATATGGTAAACAGTAAAAATTGATACATATTTTCATCTTTTTAGTTATTTATTTTTTTATGCACCTATTTATGGTAAGTTTGCTTCTAATTGATTCTACTTATTTAATTAAGGAAAATAATATTTTCGATTGATTTTTCTAAACATCTACTTTCCTGTATTGTTGGTCTGATTTATGGATAACTGATTCACTTATTCAAAGTTTTCTATTAATTTATTTATTAGCATATTTTTCTCCTCTTAATTGATTCTGATTAGTTATTTAGAGTGATCTATTTTCCTTTCTTACCATCACTAATTGATTTCCTTACATATTTCTTCCTTTTAATCCCTCAGTCCTCCCATTATATAGAGACTCTTTTTTTCATTGTATTGGGGAGACATCTCATGTGCTATTGACTCACGACAACATATATTTTCTTTATACAAAAGAGTAAAATATTTTACCAATTCACCTTACACCCTTGTTGTAGTTGCTTTATCTAATACCTTTATTATTGCTTGTTGTTCACGGGTAAGTATCTAAATGATGCGTTCATTTTCTTTGTGATAGCTTTGAACCATTAGAGAACATGCCTATAGGAGTTGTTCAATTTGCGTTGCTATGACTGTGTTTTGGTCCGTGTATAGTGCCCTTGCCTGGCTTGGTTGTTTCGATTGTGTCTAACGTATACAACTAGATGTTTTGGGATTTGAAGAGTTGCCCGGGAATGCTTGAAAAAGATGTCTTATTAGTTTAGTCCTTTCATTTTTATTATTTATTTTGGTTTGTAATTTATTGTATAAACATTATTCTTATGTAATAATAAATTGGGGACTGCTTGGGGGTGGGGATTTACATGCTCTATGAATAGTATAGATAGGCACAATTTGGGTTTTATATTTATTACGTGCTACGTGAATCATTTAGGCACACAATCTTAGGACTTATTAACATATGAATCGTTTAGGCACTCAATCTACGGTTTATTAATTAATCCATTTAGAATTCTTGATTTTAGTATTTAACTGAATTCGGCATCCTAAATTAGATTTACATTAAGCATATATTTTGCATGTTACCATATTAAATTAGATTCAAGCATGTTAACGTATCTTCAGTATATTAAGCATATTAAATTAAATCCTAACCTGTTAAGACATTTTTGGCATGTTAACATTAGATTTAAGCATGATTAGTTGAACTTTCAGCACGTTTAATTAAACTTCCAACATGTTTAGTATAATTCCTGGCATGTTTAATTGAATTTTTAGCATGTTTAGTATAATTTTCTGCATGTTTATATAAATTTCCAGCATGTTTGATTAAATTTCCAACATGTTTAATCCAATTTCCAATATGTTTAATCAAATTTCCAGCCTTTTTAATTAAATTTCCAGTATGATTAATTGAATTTTGAGCATGTTTAATATAATTTTTGACATGTTTAAGTGAATTTTCAGCATTTCATTAATCTATAACACGTCTTTGCATAATTAAGGGTATCACTCTTAGACATATTTGCCTTTGACATTCCTTTATTCACAATACATTGTTTGACATAAACACCCAGATACCATGGTCATAGGTTTAACTATCTTTCACTCATTAACTTAACGTTCTCATGCTTGCTTCGACGTGTCTTCTTTATTCTCATGAATTATTACTACATTGTTATAAATACTTTCTAATAAATAATTGTGTGATCCCATAGATATCATGCCTATAGGTTGACTAAATAAAATAAGCAACTATTTGTCTTTACATGTTAGTCACATTAATCAACTCTTTAATAACCAAGAGGCTAACTTGGGATCATTATGTGCTAAGTGACGTTCAATGTGTTGTGCGATTTGAGTCTTAAGAAATCATAGCTTTATTTGTCTAGACCACATAACAAAAATAGCAAAGTCCAATGCCTCTTGAACGATAGGTGGGATGATAGATATTGCTAAAGACGTTAGTTTTATCCTTGTCTTAGAACACTTTTAGATTTGACAACCAGCCAAGGTGGGGTGGGGTGGGATGGGTAGTCATTCGGAAGTAATGATATCCAGAGATATTACATGACATTTGACATTGTTACTCGTTTAAGAGTTTGACCAGTGGGTCGGATAAGGATTAAACAAGTTGAGGTTCTGATCCGAACGAAACCAAAATCTTTCCTTTGTTTGTTTCTTTTCTAATTTATATTTTTATTTACTTTACATATTTATTTATTTGGGGTAGTTTATTACATAAGCAGACCTCTTTATTATAATTTATATCATTTCTTTCACCTCGCTTGTCTTATTTACATGTTTTATTGATTATTGATATTATCACTTAGATAATTAATAGCTAAAATAATTAAGTTAAATGTCTGTTTATTAATTACTTTATCACTTAATCAACATTTAAATTAATAATAAGCGGCCTTTATTTGATCACATAGAATCCCCACGTAAAGTATGAATTCGGCCGGGAACCACCTTTGTGGACCTCAAAAGGTGCCTAACACCTTCCTTTTGAGGTAATTTGAACCCTTACCCGAATTTCTGATGAACTAGACTAAACTACAAAATAGGTTAGTAGTTAGCCTAGACTGGTGCCCTAACACACCTTAATACGTTAGGTGGCAACATTTCATACCCTTAAAACAAATCTCAAAAAGAGTTTGTCACGTTGAATCCCTCTTTTTGCAAGAAAAATAGGGCACGACAGAATGGCGACTCTACTGGGGATATTAAGTTCTAACTATTATGAATTTATGCTTTATCTGGGATTCTCTCTATTGGTTTTTGATGTTTGTGTAATAATGTTTGCTTTTGACATCATGATTTATTTTCTATATGTTCTCCTTTTATTATTTATTTACATCATGATTTATTAGTCTTTTCTCCTTTTTTCTTTTTATGTGCTATTCATGCTTCTCCATGTCTATTCCCTATCTACTTACCTTTTTTGGTTATGTGTTTGGATGTTTATTTATTTTGCTAAAGCATGCTATCGTATGTTTCTATGTACTATGTGTTACTATTTTATATAACTGGCATTCCGCTCATACTTTTCGCCAATTGGAACTTCCTTCGTTTTCTTTTTGAATGGTTGCGTGGTTGCGCGGACATTCTTTTCTAAAACACCATTCGGGAAATGCCTTATGGATCGGTCGACAACCATGAGATTTTCCACTCTAAAGTTATCCACTTGAGGGAACCTTGTCAAGACCACTCTTATTCCTAGAACCTAACTGTTTAATCCTTTACTAAGGAATAAACATACTCAAAAACCCAGGATGTTTGTTAAAAGACTAGCCCTAAGTTCTAAGGGATTCCATAATCCCGAAAAGAACGTCTCATTATTTACGTGCATTTTGAGAGACAATTATGCCTGAACAATGTCATTTGCTCTTTGAGGGGTGGGGTAGGCTAATACTTTATTTTGCAGGTTTAATGGTGCCCCACCTTTATGAATTTGACAAATCGAGTAGAGACTATTTTATTTTTCTTATGATTTCCTTGTAATGTTCTCTCTTTCAATTTATGAGATAATTTGAATGCAATAAAATTTAATTTCTTTTGGGGCTTTATTTCTGAGCAAATGACATCACATTCTATGGCATAATTATCTCCCAAACAACGATAGGCCTACCTCTGGCTCAAAAGAGGCTCCCAAAATAGAAAATGTCAAACAATATGCTTGCTATGTGTTGGTTTGATTACTACAACTAACGCACTAATTTCTTCACCTTTGTTATTTCGTTCTTATTTTTCTCCTTCCTAAAGGTTGATTTGTGTTGTCTGGCCTACCACACCAAATCAAAAGGGGCTCCTCCTTCTCCTCCTCTTTTACCTACAAGTTACAGAGGAAAAAGAAACAATGGGTGATCATCAAAATATTGGGGATAAAGAAGGTACTAGTTCAGAAGGAGACAGTGTTGTCGGTCAAAATAAAATGATGATGAAAATGGAACAAAGAATCCTGGAGCTACAAGCAAAATTGGCTCAAGTGCACAACCTAGCTAAGTTTTCCCTTAACCTAAATACTCCTAAACTACAAACTGACAGTTATGTCATTCCAAAGTCTCAAGCTCTTTCTGATCATCCAACGCCTCATCTTCATCCCCAAATTCCTAAAAACATCCCAAACCCCATTCCAAACAACCAAAATACCTCAGCTCCTCTATATGTGCCTACCTAAGATCCTAAAAACTCCATTTATCCTTCTCCAAAAAATCCTTCAAATCTCAACGTATACCACCATCATGCACCCGGCAGTCACAATGTGAACCCCATATACGTCGAAGCACTCCCACCTACATATACTCAACTTGTATTTGAACCTCTAAAAAATAATTATATAATACAGGCCATGGTTGAAAGGCTGAGATATTTAGAAGGAAGTAAAGGAATTGAAGGTCTTAGTTATGAGGATCTTTGCATTCACCTTGACATCAAACTACCGGAGGGGTATAAGCCTCCTAAGTTTGAGTTGTACAATGGTACCGGGGACCCCAAGGTGCACCTCCACCTATTCTGTGACAAACTGGCCGGAGTAGGGAAGAATGAGAAGATTCAAATGAAGTTATTTATGAGAAGCCTCACGGGAGAGGCTCTCACATGGTATATTGAACAAGATGTGAAGAAGTGGTCAAGCTGGCTTGACCTGGCCTCCAGCTTCATCGAGAGGTTTGGATATAACATAGAAAACGGTCCTAGTTGGTCTTACATGCAGGTAATGAGAAAAAAAACCGAATAAATCCTCCCGTGAGTATGCTATGAGATGGAGGGCAGAGACCGCAAGAGGTCGGCCTCCAGTCGAAGAGTAGCAAATAAAAGAGTACTTCGTCAAAGCACAAAATGCCACAATACCTTAATAAGTTATTGACAGTTACGGATAAAGTTTTTCTGAGATAATTCGAATAGGAGAAATGTTCAAAGATTGACTTAAAAATGGTAACATCATCATCTTGAATGCTCAATCTGGAGGAGCTGCAGAGAACGAAAAGAAGAAAGAGGTAGGGGCTGTGATGGTGGCCCAGCCTTCGGAGAGCATTTTGAGCTATCAAATCTCTGATCCATCCCTTCTACCTTACCACAAGCTACAACACCATACCCAACATTCTCCTATCCACTTAAAATTTCATACCAAGCTCCACTATACCAAATGCCTACTCCTTACCAAATGCACTCACAATTCTCAAACATTTTTTATCCCATATACAATGCCCAACAAATCCAAGTCCAAACACCCCAACCTGCCTACATCCCCGCTGGTAAGCCTGCTGCGGCCAAATCCAAAGGCAACTTTGAAAGAAAGAAATATACACCCTTAGCTGAACCCTTGGCTCAATTATACGAACGGCTCAAAAAAGTAGGCCACATCACAATTATTCCTACTGTGTAAGTCGATACTAAATCTCTGCGATATCAATATAATCAGACTTGTGCCTACCATTCTGGGATAAGAGGACATCCCATTGAGGCATGCTTTGGTTTGAAGAATAAGATTCAACAGCTAATTGACACAAAGATCATTTATCTGAAGGACCCAGAACCAAATGTTACCAACAATCCTCTTTCAGAACATCACGTGAATAAGCTCGATGTTCATGAACATGTGGACTTGGAACAACGATAATTCTGACAAAGGGAAAGGATCATCATCAACAATAAGTAGAGACGATCCCCCTAGGGAAAGGAAAGGATAGAAGACTACTCCGTCCAGGCCTCGATGGCCACTTGGGTCGACCTGATTATTTTTTATGTTTTCATGATTTTAAAATAAATACGCTCGGTGATCGAGCAACTTGCAATTTCAGTTTTTTCAACTATGTTTTGAGATATTCTAGCATCATTAATAAAGGTTTTTGAATTATTGATGTTTCATATTTCTTTTTTATAACAAAGTCACTATTTAAATTGTTAAATCTGAGTCTGTGACACATAACGAGATCATACAACAAATAAAGTATGATGAAGTCTCTAGGGAATTTGTTAGATTTGGAAGATAAGTCAAGAAACTTCACACTTAGACAATTGTCCTTTAAACGAATCGTCCCGCATCAAGACGAAGCAAAAGGCAAATTCTTGCCCAATTGGCAAGGTCCTTACGTGGTTCATCTAGCTTGAAAGGAGGATCACTCATACTTGAAGAAATGAATGACGTAGTTTAGTCTAAG
The DNA here is from genome assembly GCF_002878395.1 of Capsicum annuum. Classification (NCBI taxonomy): domain Eukaryota; kingdom Viridiplantae; phylum Streptophyta; class Magnoliopsida; order Solanales; family Solanaceae; genus Capsicum; species Capsicum annuum. The sequence continues at coordinate 172,896,171 of NC_061120.1, read as the reverse complement.
CCCATCAATTCAGACATTTTCAAGAGATATTGTTGTTTAATCTTTCATGCCTTATTACATCGCAATTGGAACTATGTTTGACCTGATTCCCTTTTAAGAGGGATACGTAGGCGCTCCTGTGGAGTTCGATCACTTCATAATAAAATACTCTCTTCCCCTGTCTATGAGTATTGTAATTGGGGCAGAATTTCTTAGAGGACCTCAAAAATTCCATATAGGCATGACATCGGCATAAATTATGAACTGGGCAGAATTTTATAGACGTCCTCAAAAATTCCTAAGAGTAGACTTTGGGATTCTTGCAACAAGATAGATCTATACTGGGGAAGAATTTTTGAGTGATCCTTAAAAAATTTCTTAACAAGAGAACAAGGACTTACAAGATGATGTATCATCTCGAAACATGGCACAGTTGACAATTCAACAACGTTTCACATCTTACAACAAACTTTACTTAACACCTTTTAATGACAACTATTTTTACACATGATTTTTTATTTCCTTTCTACCTGAGTGAATACACGAATGAGGCTCATTAACCAGACAACGACGTTAAGAAGAAGATACTTCAAGGAAGAGGTACAAATCAACCTCTCATTTTAAGAACTCATAATTTTTCTTTGAGTACAGGATTAACAGGTACAGATGACAACAATCACTCCATAATGAGAGGCCCAACGGCTAATCCAATATCATGCTGAAAAGGCAAACAGTTGATCTGATAGTACAATAGATACATTTTATTATCACCACTTATTATTATTATAATGGTTGCTTTCACTACATTACTTAACTTTTGACATATACACATATATCTGTGCTAACCATGTTATCTAGTTGAGCTAAAAGTGGTTGGACTAACTAGTACAGATAATAGGAATCTCCCTATCATAAGAGACTATACAACCGATCTAATTCCACATCAAGAGGCCCAACAATCGATCCAACATCATATCGAGAAGCCTAATAGCTAATCCAATGCTGCATCGAGAGGCCCAATAACTGATCCAACATCATATCAAGAAGCCCAACAGCTGATCTAACACTGCATCGAGAGGCCCAACAGCCAATCCAACATCATATCAAGAAGCCAAATAGCTAATCTAATGCTACATCGAGAGGCCCAACAACTGATCCAATATCATATCGAGAAGCCAAATAACTAATCCAACACTACGTCAAGAGGCCTAACAGCTGATCAAACATCATATTGAGAAGCCCAACAACTAATCTAATGCTATGTCGAAAGGCCCAATAGCTGATCGAACATCATATCGAAAAGCCCAACAGCTGAGCCAATGCTATGTCGAGAGGCCCAACAGCCAATCCAATATCACATCGAGAAGCTTGGCAGCTGATCCAATAGTACAACAAATACGCTTTTTAATTTCATCTTATCATTATTGTTATGGTTGTTTTCACTTCATTGTTCAATCTTCTACATGTACATCTATTTGTGCTAACCATTTTTATCTAGTTGAACTAGAAGTGGTAGGACCAACAGTTATAGATGAGAGGCCCAATAGCCGATCCAACGTTATATCGAGAAGATAAATAGTTGATCCAATGCTACATTGAGAGGCCCAATAGCCGATCCAACATCATATCAAGAAGCCAAACAGCTGATCCAATTCTACATTAAGAGGCCTAACAACTAATCCAATATCGTATCAAAAAAACTAATAGTTGATCTAACGTTACATCGAGAGGCTCAATTACCGATCTAATGTTATATCGAGAAGCCAAACAGCTGATTCAATGCTACATCGAGAGGACCAACAGCCGATCCAACATCATATCAGGAAATTCAATATCTGATCCAACACTACATTGAGTTGCCCAATAGCCAATCCCAGGTCATATCGAGAAGCTAAAAAGTTGATCCAATGTCATAACAAGAATTCTTACAACATTGTTATAAATACTTTCTAATAAATAATTGTGTGACCTCATAGATATCATGCCTATAGGTTGACTAAATAAAATAAGTAACTATTTGTCTTTACATGTTAGTCACATTAATCAACTCTTTAATAACCAAGAGGCTAACTTGGGATCAATATGTCCTAAGTCACGTCCAATGTGTTCCGCAATTTGAGTCTTAGGAAACCATAGCTTTATTTTTCTAGACCACATAACCAAAATAGCAAAGTCCAATGCCTCTTGGATGATAGGTGGGATGATAGATATTATTAGATGGGGTGGGACGGGAAATAATTTGGAAGTGATGATCTCCAGAAATACTACATGACATTTGACATTGTTACTTGTTTAAGAATTCGGCCATTGAGTCGGATAAGGATTAAACAAGTTGGGGTTCTGATTCGAATAAAACCAAAAACTTTCCTTTATTTGTTTTTTTTCTAATTTATCTTTTTATTTACTTTACATGTTTATTTATTTGGGGTATTTTATTACATAAGTAGTCCCCCTTGTTATAATTTATGTCATTTCTTTCTCCTCGCTTGTCTTATTTACATGTTTTATTGATTATTGATTTTATCACTTAGATAATTAATAGCTAAGATAATTAAGTTAAATGTCAGTTTATTAATTACTTTATTACTTAGTCAATATTTAATTTAATAATAAGTGGCCTTTATTTGATCACATAGAATTCCCACGTAAAGTATGAATTCGGCCGGGAACCACCTTTGTGGACCTCGAAAGGTTCCTAACACTTTCTTTTCGAGGTAATTTAAACCCTTATCCAAATTTTTAGAAAACTAGACTAAACAACAAAATAGGTTCGTAGTTAGCTTATATCGGTGCCCTAACACACCTTAATACATTAGGTGGCAACTCTTCATATCCTTAAAACAAATTCCAAAAAGACTTTGTCATGTTGAATCTCGCTTTTCACGAAAAAAATGTAGCGTGACACCATGAATGTCACAGAAAGCCATAGAGAGCATAAGATGCGATCTCATTCTCAAGATGTTTTTTTTTTCAGATTCTTTATGTCTATCTTCTTTTTCAAGTTGTCCAATATCAATGCATAGGATTTCTTTTCCCACGAATGTCACTCAAGGAAATCCAATGAATACACCATTTTTATGAAGTTTGGGTCCATAACCTTAGACACATCTCTTGCAAGCAACATCACATACAAGAACCACACTAGACAATATTTGAATTTTTCCTCCTTGTTTAATCTACTACCTTTAACCAGCTTCAATAGGCTTGTTCTGTAACCTTCTTATTACGGCTAACATTATCATAAAATATTTGGCCTTTCTTATCTACCTTTTTCGATCTTGATTCATGGGGATATGATGAGCACCTTTTGCAAAACCACATTATTGACAATAAATTTTTGATGTGTCTAATATTAACCTCAATCAAAGAAAAATAAAAAAATATTTTTAGTAATGAATCTTGAGAGTAGAATTCTGTAACTCTCTTGATTCTTCTCTACTAAACTTAGAAATAATCTGAGGGCCTTCGATAGAGTGTTTCTCAAATTATTGGATGATTTAAACTTCTAGAGATGTATTTCTATCGCCGAGAATGTTGGAATGTATTTTGTCACTTTGGAAAAATCTCCGGTTATAACTCTGTTGATTGCTCTTTGAAAGAACTTAGTAGTCGATGTTGATGTTGCTCCAATGCCTATCAAAATCTTTTTAAAATATCATTAGAATGTTATGTTACCCCTATTTAGTAGTCGATGTCAATTTTGCTTCAATTCATGTCAAAATTTGTTTTCAGAATGCCCTTAGAATGTTATGTTACATCCTTAGAATCTTTTTAGAACTCCGTTGATTGCTCCTTGAAAGAACTTCGTAGTTGATGTCAATGTTGCTCTAATTCTTGTAGAAATCTTTTTAGAATATCCTTAGAATATTATGTTACCCCCTATTTATAGTTGTAAGGAGTGGAGGCGAGGTTGCATGTGATTGGCTAAAATATATTATTTTGATACTTGGCAGCTCTGATTGGATCTTGAATTTAAAAGAAATTTATATGTCATTTGGACACATGGAATCATCTTGTTGGTCTTAAATTTGATGGGGACTCTAAGTCACCCTGACATATGGCATGAGTTTGGACTCCAGGGTGTAATAGACATTGGTCTTGAATTTAATAAAAATGAACTAATTAATTTGCAAATCCCAATTTAATTAATCAACCCAAATGAACATGAATTAAATCCAAATCCCATATAAAATTAACCCAATAAAATATATATGTCTACAAATACCCCTTACTTTGAGACTTGTAGAGGTGTAGACTTGCCGAAATTTGATGACGAACTTGAAGTACTCATGAATTTGTTTTCATTTTTATGACTTCAAAGGTATTTGTTTCACGTTGGTGCATTCTATCTAGATCACTACTTGTGAGTGGTCTAACTAAAATTTCTTTCATATACTTCAATATAGAAAAGACTTCGCCAAAGCAACAAATGATTTGTTTGTAGTGAACCTAATTTCTTATCCACAATCAAGATACAAACCTGGTATTATTTCAAGTGTATTGAGAAAAAATGACCACATGAATGACCAACTTGATTTTTTTACTCTTCTTGGATAAGTATGAACATGAGAAAATGATCAGCTTAATATTTATTTCAGTCATTCTCGGGCACACAATGTGAACCCTTTCTTTGCATTTGAATTAGAAGGATCATATTGAATAAAAGAAAACATTAACTTGATATGCCCTTTGTTCATAAGTTTTGATTTATCCCTTTTCACCCAAAAGAATATTAACTTTCTTTTGGTATTCAAAAAGAATCAAAATTTTCTCCAGCAAAATTTTTCTCAGTGTAGTAATTTTCCATTAATGAGTTAGCTTCTTGAAAATTACTATCCTCTTTGTGATCATATATTCGAAAAACACTATTGGTGCACATCAACCTTTTTGGAAGCTTTGGAAGATGCCATGCAAAGCATCCAGCCTTCTTGTAACGTTAGTGGAAGAGGTACATGGAGTGTCTTTGCTTATTTTTCAACTTCAAACACTCATAGAGTAAAAAATTCTATATGGATGCAGGAATATCCAAATGTTGAACGATTCAGTTCTACATAAACTAGAATCATATTACTGTAACATATCCAAAAATCAATTATAAACACCTTCAGGATTGATAGAAATCAATTCTTGAAGTTTGTCTTCAGATCTGGCAGGTCTTCTCACAGATTTGAGTTGTCTCTCCAAAATATTCTTTTCCTAATGAAGAGCGTCCAAATGATGAGCGGATTAGTTCTGAAGAGACTAAACTTGTATTGTTGTGTCACATCTCAAAATTAATTTTAAATTCCTTCTGTATTGACAAGAATCAATTTTTGAAGTTTATCTCCAAATCTGGCCTGTCGATTTTACAGCTTTGTGCACCCTCACTAAAATGCTTGTATCTTGATATTGGAATGGACAAATCAAGAAAAATTTGATGTTAATGTAACTTGACTTCAAGGAGAAAATCTATGCCAAATATGGAAGATTAAATCAGCATGAATTGACCAAGAATAATTTTTGAAATTGACGTAATAAGTCATCATGTCATGAATCCGGATAACATGTTTGTGATCGCTCCTCCTTTCTTATTATGTATAGGTTTATGAAAAATTTAAGTGGTCTTGATATCAGACCAAGCATATACAAACATTGTCCAGATGATTGCTCAGGAACCATTTGAGGCATCATTTTTCAAGTCACAGATTTCAATGAGCAACAACTAGGTGCTTCACCCATTTTCTTGAGGATTTGACGAGCAATATTTCCCTTCATATTTTGAAAATGGAACACTTAGATCAACTCTTTCTATCCTTGGCAAGATAATTTATGTCTATATCCCTCAAGTCTTGGCATAGAAAATGCCTCGCATCTTGACAAAGAAATTTATAGATTGTCTCCTACCATTTTACCACTGTTAGTCGGCAAACATTGAAGTTACCAAACATATTGAACTGCTCACCGTGATCTTCTCTTATTATTTTTATAGTCATTGAAGGATCACATCAAGAAAAGGAGTTTTCATTCTGGAAAGCTTAAGTAATGGAGATTGTTGTTGTTGTAGATCAATGGTTGGAATTCAAAACTTTACGCCAATCGACATCGATATCAGCCATGTTGAACTAGACTAATGTGCTTCTTCAAATGTTGATCATGCTAAGTTAAAGCATTGTGCCTTTGGATTGACACTTACTTCCAAATTAAAGTTTCACGTAGTGGGCATCGATCTACATAGAACCGAGAAGCTTCATCCAGTAAACACTATATTTTTGAAGGTTTATGCAAATGATTTCGATATCAGTCCAAGAAGGTCGGCATGATTAGTGTTGAAACATTTGGTGTCTCACTTCTTTACTACTTGATAAGAAAGGGACTTGGAGTGATCTGATCTCATCCTGTATAACATTGGAAGTTCCCCTTTCTAACTTTAGTAAGCAAGTACTTCGAGTCATTCTTGTAGCCTTATGATGATGAAGTTTTGAGTGTCTGCTGTCCATCCTTGCAAAGCAAGCATATGGTCCATCTCATTATTGAGGCTCGATAATAAAGAGGCTTTGAGAGAGCGCTTCCCATTTTAGTCAAGGAGTATGTACATGGTGCCATCCAGATTGGTAATATTGACACATAAAGTAGCCATTTCTAACTTTGGTGAGCAAGTACTAGTCACACGCACATAAAAATATTTATTTCACGATGGAGGAGCAACAAATTATTTATTTAATAAACTAAACAAAGATGAAATAACATGTGAATGCAAATAAAAATATTTTTGCCTTTTCTTTTGAAAGGGGAGAGAATCTAGTGAGGTTGTTGATGGTAATTATGTGTAGTCATTGCTGAAAACTTCCTTATTTTTGAATGTCTTCTGAAGACTTCCATACAAGACTTCCTTGATGTTGAGAGATTATTAATAATGCCTTCTGAAGACTTTTGCTCAGGCAAAATTTCTGCTGACGGTGTAGACTTTTGTATGGCAGATATCTTGTCATCAGCAGAAATTCTTGCCATAGCGAAAGTCTTGGGAAGGCACGACTAGGAATCTCTCAATATCACTTGATATTGAGAGATTACTGTTTATGCCTTCTAAAGACTTGCACCCTGGCAAGTATTTCTGGCTACGGTGTAGACTTTTGCATGGGAGATATCTTGTCATCTATATTGGAGAAGAACAATTAGTAGAAAGGTTTAGAAATTAAGCTCGTTTGATTTGTGCACTAACTCGAACAAAGTTTTTTGATAGGGTAATGAGCCTAGAGTTACGTAATGTTTGATAGGCTTGGTAGAGTCAGTTTAGATCAAACATTACGTAGCTCCTTACTTATTAATTTATCAAATTCCTTGAAGGTTAGTTGAGCAAGATGCATTGAGAAACGCTTGGTAAAAGTGAGTTTTTCAACGGTTGGGACCACATCTTGAGGGTGCATCAACACATTTTAACCTAAAAATATACACAGCAACCCTACATGTATCCTTTAAGGCTTCTAAAGGAAGTGTTTTGAAGGGCTTCTAGAATGCCACAACTTTGAAGATGGTGTTCGTGATCGAGATTACAAACGATCAGGGACTCCATACCAAATTCAAAGACGGCAACGACAAGCTTGAATACAAAATCAGCAAACTGGAGGCAAACTTGAAAATTATCAAAATTCACATACTAGAGCAAGCCTTTGATCTGCTCCAAGATATATTGAAAGAATACTAAGGCTATAAGACACAATCAATTATAACTATATTGCTAAGGAAGTAATCATACTCAATTTGCCTTTCAATCTCATATGTGGTTTTGATCAGGTCAACAGCAGTGGACCTAATCAGAACCACAAACAAGAAAGCATGGGATGTAATTTAAAATTTAGAAATTTCTGCCTTCACTTAGATTCCTTACTTTAACTTCAGTTGCTCTTGGCGAAAGTTTTCTAAACTTACTGTACATCATTTCAACCCTTGATGCCCATAAGGCTGCTTTCTTGATCTTCTGCTATTTTCTATAAAGGTGATAATCCCGACCACGCTACCTAGTCGCAGCTCCCTAGAAAAGTGACCAGCTACACTATTCTTCTCTTAGAGAAACAACAGATGGATTTTTCATTACCGGATATAATTTAATATTTGCACTTGATACATATTTCTCATGTTTTAAGATAATTTCATCGGTTAAATTCGCTAGAAGTTACTTTCTACCCTATGTATCCTCTTCAATTAGCTCTCAGATAAATAGTCTTTCAACCACCCATTCTCCCTTGAAGTAATTCTCCTACCATATCTTCTGGCGTATAATCATCGCCCCAAGCAACCCAACCATATAAATTTGGGGTAGGGCGATAACTATATTTGTTTTTTGTTCTTGTTAGATGTAGTGCTTGGCTTTGAAGGCCTTCTCAGAGTCCAATGCACCCTAAAAGTTAGTCCAATTACTATTGAATCTTTTTATAATGACACCAAAACTAGATCCCTTCACAATGCTTGACACAAACATGAGCAACAACCAACATTAAATCTTAATAGGGTATCAGAATCATAGTCATGGTCCCTCAGCCTTATCAGTTCATACCTACCGAACTTAACTGTAAAATTGTAGATATCTTATTTGAATGATCTATGACTAATCAATAAAAATAGTATTCACAAAATTAGTGTACTCTATGTGTGTTTCCATGATAACATTATCAGTAATACATACCTCCCATATATAAAGTGATTCCATCTGCATGCAGCTTATTCCTCCGAACCCATCTTTACTGTAGCCTCTTATGATGGTCGGACAAAGCTTTATCAACTTTTAGTTCCTTATATCTACAAAGAAAAGAAAAAAAATTAATGTCACAGAAAAAACATTATCCATCTGTTGCAACAGATGTAGAGTCTATTGCATCAGACATGGAGTCTGTTGTTGCAAAAGATATGAAGTCTGATGTAATAGATATGGAGTCTGTTACAACAGATGTGGAGTCTGTTGGAATACATCAAACCAACCTTGTTGGTGGTTAAATTTGTTCCAACAGTTGCTCCGTCTTTTACAACATCAACAACAGCATAAATGATAAAGAAACAACAAATAAAAAACATCAACAACATTTATTCCAACAACATCATCAACAACAAAGAAGCAACATCCTTTATTCTAACACCATCAACAACACCACATCACAAGTTTCAACAACTTCAACCCCACCAACAATATCAATAATAGAATCAACAATAAAGATATAAACAAAATACATACAAAAAAATGATACTGCCAACAAGGCTTTTAAACTTCTCCCAACAGATGACTTTTTTTCCATATTATAATAAAAATTCTTGGTTCATTTATTCAACACTTAAAAGTTCCTTTAAATTTTTTTAATAAATATGATATGGTTAAATATTAATTAAATAAAAAAATAGATGTAAATAACTTGCAAAGAAGATGTCGAGAATGAAAGAGCAATAGTGAATCATACCTTAATGTCAAAAGGGGATCAAAATAGAAATTTCAATCGTGGAAAGATATGGATCGGGTTTAGATCCGAAAGGATCTTTATGAGAAAGAGAAGAAAAAAGAGAAAAAAAAGGTTGTGATAACCCTAAAGAGAAGAGAAAGAAAAAGATGAGAGATGAATAAAATAAATTTAGGGCTGAAGCTGAAGAGATAATTCTAGATGCATTGTGTTCGTAGAGGTGGATTTCAATATTCATTAATTAATATAATTAATATTCATTAATAATTTTAGGGGCACGAGGAAGACTAGTGACATTGAAAAGACAAGATAAGACTACTCAATGAACTCATTTCTGAGTTATCCAAGAACATCTTTATTTTTTACCGCATTGTGTCGTACTACTTTATCTACTCGAATAGAAGCTTGCTTTAAAATTAAAAGAAAAAAATATTTTAAATAGATATGTCATCTGTTGCAACAGATAGCAATATCTATTTAAAAATCCCAACAGCACAGTCATCTATTACAACAGATACAAATAATCGATTTAAAAACCCCCAACAGCTCACAGATGCAAATGTCCATTTGATAATTAAATTAGATTTGTCATCTGTTACAATAGATATCAATTTCTATTTAAATATCCCAACAGCTCAGTCATCTATGAAAACAGATGCAAATATTTATTTGATAATTAAATTAGATAAATTATCTGTTATAACAGATATCAATATCTGTTTGAAAATTTCCAACAGCTCAGTCATATGTCACAACAGATGCAAATGTATATTTGATAATTAAATCAGATATGTTATCTGTTGCAACATATATGAATATTTGTTAGAAATTTCCAATAGCTCAGTTGTTTGTTCCAACAGATTTCATTTAAATTGATTTAAGTGGAACTAGGGATGAAAGAATGAGTTCATAGGGTCAACTACCACTTCAATTAAATCTTTGCAATTGCATGGTGTTGGTATTCTGTTCATCCCAACTCGAGTCATCGATCGATCACTCTGAGTTGAAATAAGTTCTCATTAACTTAATGTTAAGCTAGTACCTAAATTGATTTAGGTGGAATGGGGGATGAATAAGTTCTCATTAACTTAATGTTAAGATAGAACCTCAAATGATTTAGGTGGAACTAGGGATGAATGAGTTCATAGGGTCAATAACAACTTTAATTGAGTCTTTGCAATTGCATGGTGTTGGTATTACGTTCATCTCGACCCGAGTCGTCGATCGATCACTCTGAGTTGAAATAAGTTCTCATTAACTTAATGTTAATATTAATAGTACCTAAATTAATTTAGGTGGAACTAAAGATGAATGAGCTCATAAGGTCAACAACTTTAATTGAGTCATTACAATTACATGGTGTTGGTATTATGTTCATCCCAACCCGAATCGTCGATCGATCACTTGAGTTGAAATGAGTTCTCATTAACTTAATTTTAAGATTAATAGTACCTAAATTAATTTAGGTGGAACTAGGAATGAATGAGCTCATAGGGTTAACTATAACTTCAATTTAGTCATTGCAATTGCATGGTGTTGGTATTGCGTTCATACCAACCCGAGTCGTCTATCGATCACTCTAAGTTGAAATGAGTTCTCATTAATTTAATGTTAAGATCAATAGTACCTAAATTTATTTAAGTGGAACTAGGGATGGATGAGTTCATAGGGTCAACAACAACTTCAATTGAGTCATTGCAATTGCATGGTATTGGTATTATGTTCATCTCGACCTAAGTCATCGATCGATCACTCTGAGTTGAAATTAATTCTCATTAACTTAATGTTAAGATTAATAGTACCTAAATTAATTTATGTGGAACTAGGGATGAATGAGCTCAAGGGGTCAACTACAACTTCGATTGAATTATTGCAATTGCATGGTGTTGGATTGCATTCATCCGACCCGATTCATCAATCGATCACTTTAAGTTGAAATAGATTCTTATTAACTTAATATTAATATAGAACCTTAATTGATTTAGGTAAAACTATAGATGAATGAGTTCATAAGGTCAACAACAACTTTAATTGAGTCTTTGTAATTGCATGGTGTTGGTATTGCGTTCATCCCGACCCAAGTCATTGATCGATCACTATGAGTTGAAATGAGTTCCATTAGCTTAATATTTTAAAAACTATATCTTTTAAAATTTTAAAAATTAATTAAGATCAATTTGGACTAAATTAACAATTTCAAAACTTATCATTCTTTTACAAAATTACAAATTAACCCATACAAATCATCCATTTGCGGAAAAAACTTTTCCTCATTTCAAATCTCAAGTTCTCACTCTTCTCTCCCTCTTAACAATACAGAAAATAACTACTCAACATATTGCTCAACCCTTCAAAATAGATTAATTTTTTTCCCATTTTCGACCATATGTTGCTATTTGACTTCATTCTCACTTGTATCCATCATTTTATCTGTCTTCACAAGTAAAAGAGTTTGAAAAGAGTTCTACATTTGTTCTTTATTCTAAAATTTAGGACTTTTTAGTTAATGATGAAAAAAAGACCTTTAGTTGTATTATCTTTGAGAATGGGTTAATAATTTTGTATTTTGATGCTAAAAAAGTAGGAAGCACCCAATAAAACCCTAGTTTTTATCTCAGTATTTTATTGACTGTTGTGGTATTGTTGGATAGTGTTTGTGGTATTGTTGGTGGATGTTGGTGGTGGTGTCGGTATTTGTGTTTTGGTGGTGGTGTTGGTGGTCTTGATGTTGGTATTGGTGGCATTGGTGGTGGTCTTGGTGGCATTGGTGGTGGCTTTGGTTGTGGTGTTGGTGGTCCATCTATTGCAACAGGTGAAAGATCTGTTGGGAGATATTAAATAGGTCTTCAAAGAGATTTCTCATCTGTTCCAACTGATGGGTTATCCGTTCGAGAATTTTTTCGTAATGTGGCGTAGAATAATTTATTGAATTTGTCTTACCTTTTTTAAAAAAATTACGCAGACATCAAATGCAATGTATTTTTTATTTTTCTATTATTTGTAGTTAAAATATGTATCCCAAAAGAAAAGAAACTAAAAGTGGATCAACTTCTGACCACCCAACAAAAATGGCTAGAGTACAGATAGATTCAGAGAAACTTCCTGAAGAATCTCAGTCAGGGAAAAATAAAGCTGAGGAAAGTGATAATTCTTTCTCATCAATGGGGCATGAATTAATATTGAAATCCCAGCATTATCTTGTCAAAACCATTAGTATCGACAAGTTTCAAGTTCGATGCCGATGGATAACCCTAACAAAGTAACTGGTGATCTTTTACTTAAATGTCAGTTGGCGAAACATTTTGATGAATTTAGGAGTATTATGAAGAATGAAAATATAGACGAACTTTTTAACAAGAACTGTTTTGCATACTTTCTTGAGCTATCTGCGGACCGCACTCTCTATTTCCCAATGAGCATGGTATATGGTCTTCTCAAGCGTAGGATCAAGTACCCAGGGGATGATAAAGTTTTGGAGGAGGGGGGCAAACAGATGGATGAAATCTGGATTAACTACTGTGGCATGCTGGTTTGTTTTAGATTGAAAGAGTTTGCCATAGTGACGGGCTTTAGATACGATTGTCCAAAAGAACCTTTCATCAACGAAACACCCCACAAAGGGTCCAAGAAATGCAAAGAAAAAAAAAATATGGATTGTTGGGCATTGTTAGATGTAGTATCTTTAAAGCAGATAATTTGATGGCAGATCTCGAGGATAAAAACATACCAAAGCACTACAGGAAGAAACTGTGCTTAGTTTGGTTTGTCCATTCCGTTTTATTGGCAAGAGACGTCAGGAAAGTCATAGAAAATGATTTGTTGGTGCTTGCAGATGATTTTGAAAAATTTAATGATTATTCCTGGGGATATGACAGCTACTACTTGATTGTCGAATATTTACTGGCAAAAACGACCACATTATCGGCTTTCCTTGGGCTTTCATGGTAAAATTGATCACTATTTTTACTCATCCATTAATTCATATTAAATATAGTTATTATGACTTTTTTTGCTTGCTTCCTATTTAAATTTTGTAGGTTTAGGAATGTGAATTCATTCCTCTCCTTTGAAAGCAATTCAAGATTTACCTGGATGAGATTTCTCTTCTAAGGATCCTTAGGTGGTTGGCTGCAAATGGCAATAAAAATATTAAGGAGGCTGCTGATCTCTTTAACCCTCCAGATGATATAGTACATCTTTTTTTAACTAAAATAATTTGCCTTAAAGAAATATTTTAAAATAGATGTCCCATCTGTTACGACAGATGGGTTGCCCATTGCAACAGATTACCCGTCAACTGCAACTGATTAACCATCTGTTGCTCTGGTTCTCTGAACCCGACTCAATAGATTGCCTATCTACTATAAATTATTAAACAGATGGGTAATCTGGTGCAACATATTATCAATCTGTTGTGATATACAGATCAGCTGTTACGGTAGCTAGATCATCTGTTGCATAAGTTGGCTGTGTTAATATGTAACCCAACTGACTGTAAATTATTATTATATGATTTAAGTGCCTCCTGTCTTTTTTATAGGTTGTGCATCCTTGGATCGTGCCTACTGTTGATGAGTTGGGGATGACTTTTTTTCTTACTCTAGGTCTTGTTAATACAAAATAAGAGCCAACGGTAGAGTTAATAAAGAAGGAATTGGCTGAAGCAACATACATAAGAAGAACAGTTAGGCAAGGTCAGCCTAATGTTGAAGATCTTCACGACCAACTTACTACAGTAGAACCTGGTGCTTCTTCTAGAGGTGTTGCTGGTGGAGTTGTTGATGATGGTGGCAGCCATCCTGATGCTACTGCTACAAGGCATGATTATGAGCATGTTGGTGCTCAGAAAAAAATACGTTTGAAAACACCCCTTGTAAAGTTCTCTCTCACCCCTACACCGGTCCCTCCCACACTTACAGTGGTCTCTCTCACCCCTCTTCACCCTCATGTTCTCATTGCAAATGCAAAGTGTCCAAGGACAGAAAGGATAAAATCCTTGAAAAACTAGAGGCTATTGATGAAGCTACTGAGGAGTTAAAATTCAAGAGGGGTGTCATACCATCCAAGAAGGTGGGAGAGTCATACACTCCTACAGTGGCAATTAGGAGGAAGACAAGAAACATTAGAAAAATACTTTCCGTTCTGAAAATAACAAAAATTGCAACTCCTCCCGCTCCAAGAATTGTTAAATTTTAGGGACCGTTGAATAAGGTGGACATATACGTGGCACTTGGAGACGAAGAAAAGAAGGAACTAGAAGAGATCATGAATGATGAGATGAAACCTCCAGAAGAATACACCATGAATTCATTTGACGCCAAAGACTTCAAGAGTATGACAAATATGCCGCTATGGTACATGGACAATGTAAGTTTACTTTTGCTAACCTATCCTTCCAATCTACTCCATGAAGAAGAAGCTATGCAGTAGATGTGTAATCTATTGCAACAGCTGGGTATTCTGTTGCAACATAATATATATTTGTTGCATAAGTTGTGTTAGCTGGGTAATCTATGAACTAATTCAGAGAACTCTCTGCAACAGAAGATTTCCACTGTATTTTTATTCTTTACAATTACTAACCTATTTAAAAATTATCTTCTTATACCACAGTATGTTGATGAAATTCTCTGCCTCATGAGGGGTAGGCAATTAGCGTACCCGGATGCTTATGATGCTGCCGATAGGATAATAGACCTCAACTTCTACAACTATTTCAAGGATAGGTACGATGATCTCCTTGGGCAGGCTGGTCCAAATGTTCAAAGATTTAATAAGTTAGTTTTTATGTTTGAATGGGATGAAGACGTGATTAAATATGTTAGAGGAAAAAGGTCATATCCATACGACAAAAGCTGGACCAAGGCAAAGAGAATCTTTGTAGTCACGAACATAGAAGTCAAACATTTTTTCATTGTTGAGATACTACTCTACGAGGGAAAGATTAAGGTTTATGACTGTAACTTACCTGTCTTCAACGAGGACATATTTTTAACCCACGTGAAGCCACTCTTGAAGTTGTTCCCCAAGTTGTTTACGCTGAGTAAACTGATGGATCATTTATCAGTGGAAATCTTGAGGAAGGAATTATAAGTTTTTGAAGGTCGAAATAAGAACATCCAGCTCAAAAGAAATAGAATCGGTGCAGCATGTGGGCCATACTCACTTTCATACATCAAGTGTTTGCTGACCGACATAGAAATGATCGGTATGTGTGATGCCGTTGTGGGAAAGATGCAAGAGGTATAGGCTTATGGGGTACTAACTAAATGGTTGGAGCTCGTGTATAAAGAATAATATGTACAAAGACACAAACGAACACAATAACAAATTTTTATTTCAAGCAACTTCACTTTACATGTAGTGGCAATAATTTTTATGTCTAGCGAAAGTTGAATTTTTATAATGCAACAGATTGTATATCTATTGTAACAGATACAGTACTTGTTGCAACAGATTGATTATTTATTGGAATAGGTAGGTTATCTATTGCATTATGCAATGTTTCCTAGTCTGTCTATCGCAACAAATATACAATCTGTTACAACATATAATCTATTTGTTGCAACTGATAGGTAATCTATTGGAACAAATCAAGAAAGTAGGAAGACCTATTATATAATTTCCAGCAGATGACCTAACTAAAATGTTGGAGCCCGTGTATAAAGAATAATATGTACAAAGACAGAGACGAACACAATAATAATTTTTTATTTCAAGCAACTTCACTTTATATATAGTGGCAATAATTTTTATGTCTGACAAAAGTTGAATTTTTATAATGCAACAGATTGTATATCTATTTTAACAGATATAGTACCTGTTGTGACAGATAGATTATCTGTTGGAATAGGTTGGTCATCTGTTGCATTATGTAGATTTGTCCCAGTCTGTCTGTCACAACAGATATATAATGTGTTGCAACATATAATCTATATGTTGCAACTGATAGGTAATTAGTTGGAACAAATCAAGAAAGTAGGAAGACCTGTTATATAATTTCTAGAAGATGACCTAACTAAATGATTGGAGCCCGTGTATAAATAAGAATATGTACAAAGACAGAGATGAACACGATAATAATTTTTTATTCCAAGCCACTTCACTTTACATGTAGTAGCAATAATTTTTATGTTTGGCGAAAGTTGAATTTTTATAATGCAACAGATTATATATCTGTTGTAACAGATATAGTACCTGTTGTGATAGATTGATTATCTATTGGAATAGGTTGGTTATCTATTGCATTATGCAGATGTTTTTCAGTCTGTTTGTCACAACAAATATATAATTTGTTGCAACATATAATCTATATGTTGCAACATATAATCTATTTGTTGTAACTGATAGGTAATCTATTGGAGCAAATCAAAAAAGTAGGAAGACCTATTATATAATTTCCAGCAGATGACCTACATATTGTATCTTATGTTGCAACATATGTCTAAATCTATTTGATAAGATATGTCGTCTGTTGCAGCAGATGTATTATTTGTTTTGATATTTGAATCTAGTGTTCCATTTCAATTAACATGTTCAAAACTAAGAATTAAATTATATTCATAGACAGCATAAAATAAACTAAAGCCATCGGAAATTACATGAAATAACTCATCAAATAAAAGAAATGTGAAAAAATCATTATGGGTACATATGATCTACTCTACAAATAATCAACAAGTTAAACCAAAGAGGATACGTTATTACATTGACGGGCTCAATCTATAAAGATCTACTCAATATGGACAAGTTGTTCTTCATCCAGTGCTTCGAAATTTGGCTTTGGTCGTCATGAATACTTAATGTTACTTGCGTACGGCTTCTGAGCTTTCGCTTCTCCGTATTTCCATAAAAGAGCAGCACATCTTTTTTGGAGTAATCTGGCATCAAGTCTATCATTTGGTACTCATAATCCACCGCTCAAATACTCGGCGTAGGTGACAATAAAAAGACCATAATCCCTGTGTTTTAAAAAAATAGATAATCCATATCTTACAGTTCATGAAAGTGTTGTGAAATTTATGAAATAAAACTAAATCTTGACACTTAAACTTACAAGCTACCAATGGTTTGTTGAGCAATTCCTTCAACATATTGTACATCAAATGGACTACCCATTTTATTTCGGTATGCTTTAATCATCGACCAATCAGTACGAACTTTTTGGTCCAAAAAGCCACTCATATCAAAATAAGTAGAGAATATTTTGGCCAGTTTTTATATCTCATACGACGGCCCAAAACGTCTCCTTCGTGACATCGAGTCATAAACTCGGATGCGCCTCTCTTTAAGAACGACAATAGACAACACCCAATGGAATTCATCACCACAATTGATTGGGATGTATACTTCGTCGATCAAATGCCAAGGTAAGTCAGTTGGAATGCTAAAACCTTTGATGATATTGATTAAGCATTCCTCATTTCGGAAAACTTTCGACTGTTGTTGACAATACCTACCGTAGGTATTATTGATGTACACTTTGTACAAATAATTATCTATCGTGTATCTGTATTGTTCTTGTGTTTGCAACTTGGCCTTCTTTCGGAGGTAGTAAAAAATGACATTGATGTGCTGCACATATTATCAAACATTTTAGATTACGTGATAAAAAAATTAATACACAGATACAATTAAATAAAGTATTAATTAATAGTAATATGTATGGCATTTAAACCTCATCATTCCAACAAGTTTGGGTCTGTGACATCAAATAGAATCAATTTTTCATTTCGAAATATGCAACAACAAAGTCGAATATATCATAACCAAGACTCGATTCATTCACTTTGTAGTGTTCATCATTTTGTTTTCTATATGATGATTTAATGTGTTAATGTCATGTTCTTACAACAAGAATTGTATAAACCAATATCTTTAAAATTAATTTATGTACCTGCCGGCATAATGCTTTAACTTCCCATCGGCAATCCATTCTGAATAGTCATTGATCAACTATGTTAGTTTTTTTGGGGCCTTGTCCGAGATGTTGAACCCTTCAAACGAGTAATTCTTCCGTTCTTTCGAACTGACAGACTCTACTTTTTTTTCTTCTTTAGAAGCAGTTGATGGATTATCAACTATGATATTATGCTCTTCATAGTAACTTCTACTGTGACATCCACCTGGGATGCCAGAATTGTCAATACTAATTACAGATATACAACAGATTGTCCATCTGTTGCAACAAATAAGTCTTATGTTACAACAGATGGATCATCTGTTGGGATAAATTTGAACAAGTAAATCAGAGCAGTACGATAATTTCAAATAGATGAATCATCTGTTATAATGTAAGATTTATCTGTTGCAATAAATAATGCATCTGATGCAATAGGTTAGACAACAGTTACAACAGATATATATATATATTTGATAATTTTCAGCAGATATATTATCTGTTGAAACAAATATGTGCCTGTTTATTTGTTGGAACAGATGATGTAGATTCACCTTCTTCATCTCATGCTGCTCTCCTGTGGCCCGTGCACACTGAACAACGGTGCAAGACAAAGACAGAGACATTGCAATTTTTCTTTTCTGATGCTTGATGATGCCTTGGAAATATCTTTCCTTCTCCTCTTAGCCACCTTGATCTCTAGTGGAGTGTATAGATATTAAATCCTCTTTGATGGAATGACACCCCTCTTAGATGTTATTTCCTTTACAGAAGCAGTTAGTGCATTAATATCATTAATCAATCCATAGTGTTTTGCCTTGCAGTCTTGACATTTGCATGCAGAATATTCGCTAAATATGGAAAAATCTGGAGAAAAATCTGTACAACCAGTATGATCATAATCATAATGGCTTGTTGTTTTAAAACTGTAAGAGAAGCATCATTAGCCCCAACAGCAGCACCACTACCACTACCACTACCATCATCAACAGCAACAAGACCATACTCCAAAATTATTTTTCTTATTATGGTTGTTGCTCCAAACAATTCCATTTTTATTCCATCAATGACCTTGGGATCCAATAAAGTTTGCACAGCCCGTAAAGTAAGAAAAAATAGCATCTTCAACTCTCGGTTGGTCAGAACAAGCCACGGATGGACAATCTAAAATAAACCAGTACATATATTAGAATGATGATGAAATCATTTAAAATAATCATTAATTAAAACAAAACTTGATTAGAATTGAACTTACTGCTTTCTTCGGGGGATTGAAAAGATCAAGAAATTTTGCATTTTTATCAATTTTAACCAACAACCATCTCAGGATTCTTGGACAGAAAACTTCTTCCTTGTAGTTCACTTGTTGTCTCAATTAAGGAATGGTTTCAAATGCCCAAGCCTATAACATAACACCAATAAATCAAAAGTATTATTAAATAAAAAATGAATCATATCATTATAAAAGAAATATTTATCATGAAGGCCCATGGAAAGCCATATAAGTTGACTGTATTTGGCGTTAACGGAGTCAACAAATATTTGACAGTTATTTTGAAGCTTTCATAACACCAAGGATAGTTGTTAAATGCCTCAAGATCCTCCGAGATATTTATTAAATCGAGGCTTATGTTGTAGTTAACGTCTCTCACCCAAAGCATATTATGTACAAACCAAACCAAGCACAATGATTGCTTGTGCTTCTTTGAGATTCCTTTACCTTTCAACGCTTCTATCAAATTTTTATTTTTAAAGCTTGAACCAACAATGGACACCAGGTCATCACGATCACTCAACTTGCTTTTACCTTTTTTGGGTGTACGAGGTGCTTTTTTGGGTCAGAGTAGGTATAACTTGAGAAGGAGAAAGAGAATAACATTTTAGTCTTGTAACTATGGCAAACTCCTTCCAACCAAAACAAACAGGCATGCCACAGTAATTTTTCCACACCTCATCCATCTCATCTTTGTTTTCATACATAAACCTACACTAGAGAAGATCTTATACCATTTTTATCTAAAAATGAGCATTGTTGTCCTCCGGCAAATCAAGATATTGCCCAAAGCAGTTTTTCGTGAAATAAGCATCCAATTTTTGTTCTCGAAGTATTTTTCTGAAGGCGTCGAAAGATTTTTCCATGGCTGACTTAACCACGAAATCACCCGTTAAATCTGTGTCACCATTGCACTACATTCTTATAGGATAACGATCAATGTTGAAGGTTTTGACCAACTCTTCGGCGGAAGGGCTATTAGCATTTGGATCATCTCTTTTGAAACATTATTCCTCCCCGTGTTCATTATCTTCTGCTCCTGATTAAGATAACGCTTGTAAAGTAAGCTCATAGAGTGGTGGATGTAGCCGAGCTGCTGCACTTGTTTCATTACTTGGACTTGATTCGGTTTTTTTTTCTTTTGGAAGCCATATTATCCTAAATTAACAGGAATATAAAATAGATTATAATTGATTAATGCATCGTTAAAAAGGATAACAATAAATCTAACATGCACAACGGTAAAATAACAGTTCCAATAGACCGCATATCTGTTGCACCAGGTATGTTATCTATGTAACATATAATCGACCTGTTGCAACGGATGAGTAAACCATTAGAAATAATAAAAATAAATCACTAATCTGTTGCACCAGGTATTTTATCTGATGCAACATATAATCAACCGTTGTAGCGGATGAGTAAACTGTTAGGAACCATAAAAACAGATCACTAATCTGATGCACCAGATAGTTTATCTGTTGCAATATATAACCAACCTATTGCAACAGATGAGTAATTCGTTGGAAACAGTAAAAACAGATCACTCATCTGTTGCACCAGAAAAGTTATCTATTGCAACATATAACTAACCTATTGTAAGGATAAGTAATCTGTTGGAAACAGTAAAAATAGATACTAATCTGTTGCACCAGGTAGTTTATCTGTTGTAATATATAACCAACATGTTGCAACAGATGAGTAATCCATTGGAAACCATAAAATAGATCATAAATTTGTTGCGCCAGATAGTTTATTTATTGCTACATATAACCAAACAGTTGCAACGGATGAGTAATTTGTTGGAAACTATGAAAACAGATCACTAATTTGTTGCACCAGGTATTTTATCTGATCCAACATATAACCAATCATTGCAACAAATGAGTAAATCGTTGGAAACCGTAAAAATAAATCACTAATCTATTGCACCAGGTAGTTTATCTTTCCAACATATAACCAACCTATTACAACGGATAAGTAATCCGTTAGAAATAGTAAAAATAGATCGCTCATCTGTTGCACCAGGAAGGTTATCTGTTGCAACATATAACCAATATGTTGCAACGGACGAGTAACCTGTTGGAAATAATAAAACAGACCACTGATCTATTGAAATATATCACTCATTTGTTGCAAAATGAGTTATCTGTTGGATCAATATTGTTTAGATTTCTTCCAAATAGAAAATTCATCTGTCGTAACAGATGAATGATCTGTTAGATTGTTCATCTGTTGCATCAGATTTTCATAGTTGCATCAGATTTTCATCTATTGCATCAGGTGTTTTCATCTGTTGAATCGAATGTTTTCATCTATTGCAACACCATTTTTACTAAGACAAACAACAAATCAACCCAACAACACCAACACATCATATACATACACTATGAACATCACTATGATAAAAGAAATCACCAACAAATCTGAATAACAGTTCGACAACAAGAAGAAGAAATGTCAGAAATTAGGTTTTTATTCAATCCACAGTTCAAATTTAAGCTGAAAATATTGAAATTGCTAACCAATACTAGAAGAGTAGTTAGCTCAAGTTTCTCTGTTTCTTCATAATTTTTTACCTGTGAAAAAAGGAAATGGGACGACGAAGAACTCGAAGTTGTTGTCGCCGGAGAAGTCTTCATGTCGATTGACGATTGAAAGTCGAAAGGGAATGTCGGAGGTTGAAGTCGCTGGGGATTGAAGGAAGAATTTTGCAGAACTGTTGATTGGGAGAGAGTTAAGAGAAGCTGTCGAGAGAGACGGTTGATTTGGATTGAAGGGGGGTGTGGATTGATTTGTATCTTTTAAAATATTAATCAAGTCCACAATTAACTTAATCAAGTTTTCTAATGATGTTTGACCCTTTAAGTTGGTCAATATCACCAATATTTCATTTAAGACTTAAAAAGACATCTTTCCTTCAATTTTCTCAAGAAAATAGAGGTTTGTGTATATTTTAGTAAAATGGAAAAGTACCCAGGTAGATTTAACTAGACTTAAAAGTGTCCAAAACTTTTCAACTTCTTAAAAAGGACTTTGACCTCGTCCATTTTTACTTTTTCAAATCCTAGAAAGAAAAATTATATCAAAAAGAATTGAGTGGCTTTTTGGCTAAATAAGTGTTTAGGATGGATAGTGTGTCAAATTTTCTCTTGTTTTCTACCGGGAGAAATTGACAAATGTCACTTTTGGATAGCTAATCAAACTTAGTACGAACTAATTAAACTTTAATCATATTTTAGTTTGGACACATTACTTAGATTAAATCGAAAACTTTGGCCCACGTCTCAAAACCCACACACAGATTTGAGTAAGGTTTGTTATGTCCTACGGTTAACTTTTTTGAATTGTTTAGTGGGTAATACTTCTTATAATCCATATTAATTAAATTTGTAAGGCAATGCACACTCATTAAGAAAAAAGAAAATTTAGACATAAATTGAATGTGACTTTCCATTTATGACCTTTTAGTATTTTTAAATTATTCTTGAGAATAGAAACTGTTACTCAAAAGGGTTAAAATTTTATCATGAAAGCTACTAATACTTAATGAAGCTATTTGAGATCCCAACATTGACTAAGTTTTCACATTAATTGATGTCAAACTTCTCATTTCTTATTGACACCAAATTTTTGGGGCTAAAACTTGACATTAGTTTCATAATGAAAATTTGTTGAATTGGACAATTGAAAATTTCAGCATCAATATCTGTAAAATTTCAACTTTCTTAAATCACTTTCAATTTTTTGTCAAATGTTAATCAAGATGGATGGATGAGATAAAAGAATGGAATTTATAAAGTGGAATAGTTAGTCATTTTTTGGAAATTTTAGCCGCACAGAAATAATTCAAAGTAAAATCATAAATATGGGTCATTAAATCTATTAAACTTATCATCTAGAAAATGTAAATGAAGGGCAAAAATGAAAGAAATTTTCAACAACTCTCTTAAACATTAAAGAATTAACTTATTTTGAACATTGAAAAAACACTCAAAATTTAATTATTATTATGGACTAGATATGACAGAATCAGTTCAATTATCTCTTAACAAGATTTCGTAATGTGTTTGACTTACGGATGGTAAATGGAGTGGGGTGGGTGCGGGGCGAACCTACGTAAACCCCCAAAGTCTTCGTCCCGCCTCACCCCACATAGAATAATTTGTTGTTTTCATCCCACCCTGCATAATTTTCTATTCTTATAATTTAAAAAAAAAAAAAAAGGAGACAGTTGATCAAGTCTACGTTCCATAGGATGAGAAAAAAAAAAGGGTTGGAATAACAAAAAATGTAAAATGCTTCCAAACTGCCTTGGTGCAGATGAATATCAGGTTTTGTTTGTGACTGTATATTTTGAGGGGTTAAGTTCAGAACTGGCTCTGAAATGGGTGGTTTTGATATTTTATCCTCAACAAAAAAATCTTATAATAATGACCTCCATAAGGAGTTGATGTTGATTTTCTTGCCTCGCTTACTAACTCTTGACCATAAGGCAAAAGTTCTAATTTTGGCCCATAAGGCAGATGTTCATAGCATTTCACGATGATGAACTTGCATAAGTGATCAGAAGTTTGCTTTATAGGCAAAAGTTAGAACTTAGATATGTTGCTCATTAGGCAGGTGTTTTAACTCTTGCACATAAGTCAAACGTTCATAACATTTCAAGATAGTGAATCTGCTTAATTGACCACAAATTGGAATAACGTGAGAACTTATTTAGCGGGGACAAAAATTCAAGATCACGCACTTTGAGGGACAAAAATTCAAAACTAGACGCATGGAGGACAAAAATTCAAGATCAGATACTTTGAATAACACCAGGTGTAATTTTATCTCGAAATATAGTTTAGAGGTTAAGTACGGTTATAGAATGTGTAATAGCTCTGAAAATTAATACTAAATTATAAAGGATAAATTAAAAATTTAATACTAGTTCATTCGCTTTTGATTTGTTTGAACCAGCAACCCACTCCGCATCAATTTTTAAAATAATTGTTTCAACCAACCCGCCCCGGGTATAAATCACTTTCAGTTGCAATTATAATTCAAAACTAAACCCTGGAAACCAAAAAACCTCAAGCTGCTCCTACAGCTTATGGAACGACACCGGGTGCCCCACCAGCCACAAGTACTCAAACCTTGGAGCTCCAACATCATTAGCCCATGGGTCTATGCCTCCTCCTATGGCTAATGGGCCTAGGCCTATGCCTCCAGCTCGTAATGTACCTGCCCCACCACTTCCACCAGTTGGTGGTGGTCCAATGGCTAATTTTTACTCCTCGCGCACACATGGAAAGACTTCCAATGACGCCTCCACAAGGTGTCCAGAGGCAACAGATGCAAAGGCAGGGTCAATAGCCAAATCTGAGTTAATAAGATACATTCTCCATGTACCTATACATTTCGTAGATATCTTCGGAATCAATCTACCTTCTTGGCAGATCCTTTTCATTTATGTATCTATATATTTCAGCGATGTCTTGGAAAGTTAACCTGCTGACAACGTCAGGCGTATCCAGACCGCCAACCTCCGTTTCAACTATAGTTGCCTCTCTACTGAATTGAAATTCTAGTCAGTGTGCTGATGGTATCTTCATAATAGTAAACTGAAGTATAAAATACAGAAACACTATTGAGAACATCAAATGGCAGTAAACAAAAGGATTCCATTGTTGCCAGAAGAGTAAAACTTTATTTTCTTCCAAAAAATAAGTAAATCACTATATACATAATCCGTCTTGCACATTGTCAATATCTGCCAACTACAAACAAGTAATGGAACTAATCCCTTGTTTAAGGATAAGTATGAGGTGTAAATGACAGTATACACTCTTCTAATTTACTACTGAACGTGCAGGAAACATTTTTCGGATGAACTGTAGGAAACGCTGTGAATAAAATGTTGGCTCCACAGCAGAAATAGAAATAGAGTCAAACAGAACTGATTTGTATGCATGTTCTATTCTCTTACGTAGGTTGTATTCTTGCAATATGTCAATGATGCCGACATACAATACAACATCGTATACTTCAAGAAACATCAGATCACCTTTCCTGGGTATGTGTTCTGCTCTTGCTGGCATATTCACTCCAAGCTGAATCTGGAGCCTGCTTAGGGACATGAAAGAAGTGACTTTTAAAACATTATACGGTAAAACTAATCAATAGTATTTTACATGTGGAATAGCCAAAAATCTGCATTCCTTAAGGTGAATGTATAAGATTCATGAACTTTCATGCCGAATCAACTACAAAGTCTGTTTTAGTACAGTGTTTAAGTGCAATGGAACTCCTAATAAACAATAGTATTCATACTTAAACCTACTCGGTGCACTGTGATTGTCGTAACCTACTGAGTTCTGCAGTACATTGTCCTAGCATGGTTTTGTAAGCGTGCTGAAAATGCGCTAACAAAAGGAAAGTAGCACGTTCAAGCTTTTCGAAAATACATTGCTGTCCCAGGAAGGAGGAGATCCACTTCCTTGTCACCAGTGGCAGATGATGCTCGCAATCTGCTGCCTCTGACATGAGAACCCACTACTACACAATTATCATCTGCACCACGAGGGACTAAAACAAGGCCTTGGGGTGATATGTCATCCTCCAGAAACTCTGTAATTAACAAAATAAAAAGTTCAGAAACAGGACCAGTTCTAGAGGCAAATCCAGGACTTTTAGTTTCTGCACTCTGGACCAGAATTCTTTTTGTTCACTGAGTTCTGGATAGATTATTTAAAACTATACATAGTAAATGAATTTTTATTCGAGAAAAAAGTTAGAGCCAAAGCTATTTGATTTTTTCCGAACCCGTAAATATATGTGGCTCTGCGTCTGGTGATCGCTCGCCCTCACAGATTATAAAGGGAGATCAGTAATATACATTAAAGAAACTATTATTCTTTCTGCATAACCAAAAAAAAGTAATAACAAAGAACTCCCAGTATTGGACATACAAAACTTCTGGATTGTATAAATACATCTAGTATCAGTGTATACAAAATATGCACAAACTACATTAACTAACAGAAAAAGAACCCTAAACCTCTGGTCTATTACTAGAATGAGTCGACGACAGATTCGTTGTACGATATAAAATCTTTTATTGTTCCATTGCCTATGTAACGTACTTGTTTGGACAATTCTTTTTAAGATTGGGAGAGGAATTTCACTTCCTTTTCAAAATAATTTGATGATTTTTCATTGACCTGCAGTTTAGATTTGTGTGCCCAACTTCTATAGAAATGGAATGAGCAAGATGGAGAAGTTCAAAATACATGGAAATACTAAAGTAAATTGAAACTCAGAGTCACTAGAAATAAGGTTCCACCATGGGTTTGAACAAATTGACATAACTAGTCATCTCACATTTGTGGTTTACAAAGGTCCCAAAAGTAATCAATAGCATTACAAGAGAATAACTCCCAACCCTATTTATTAGTGAGAATTAACTGGTACTCACCTTTGCCTAAATGTTGAAAGAAATGTCCTTTTTAATCCACTAGCTGTTCCAGAATCTTTCAATATTTCTAACTCCATACTCACCACACAACCAAATCAGAAAGTTTGTCAATTTTGTACTCTGGAATTTATTTTTTAAGATTAGATTGGTGTTAGGGCACTTGTAAATAAGTACTCTAGATTTTACTATTGTTCAGATCTTGCGGACCAGTTAAATTAAAAGACGCCAGATACTGAATTTACCCGGTTTTACGGTGATTAGCCTCAGAGTAGTTCAACCACATAATTACTTATAATCTTTCAGAAAAGAACCTACCATCTTCTGCAACGATTCCCAATCCTTCTGTTGTTGTACGTCCACTGCATGAGATGGGAGATCGTAGATGCTGGGGTGCTCTGTAATGAACACCTAACAATAGGCTGTAATCCATTATGTGCTGCTGCTCCAAAAATTTGCTGTCGGTCTCAATCTGCCTGAACAAGTACATGAATGTCAACAAACAGAACGAGAGCATTTAAAAGGATTTTGGTTGAAATTAAAAAGCAAAAATTATTTCAAATCACTCATCCAACTATTTCAACTTTCAATTGGAACACTACTAAAAAAGGTTAAGAAACATCAAAAACATAGTTCCACATTGGCAAGTGACATTCTACACTTTCTTTGGCATCGTAAGTTTAAAAATTATTTTCCCCTCACGATCTCTTCAAACTAACAATGGGATTGATTATGTCATTAAACTATGGAATGAGAAAACTATTTAACACATCATTGTATACTTGTTACCACAGTAACTTGCATGAAGTCATAATGTTTCTATCTGTTAGAATAGGATTAGGGATAGGAATAGTTTATAGAATCCCAGTGTCCTACTTCGAAAAGGATTAGAATGTAGTGTCTATAAATAGGGTCTCAGTGTAATAATGTAGATACACAATTCAGTAATATTCTTCTCTTATATTTCTCATATGGTATCAGAGCTTCTACAATCTTGGTAGAAAATTAAAAAGCTTCTGCTGCCAGCAGGCGGCTATGACCCATATACGCCGCCCTTCTGGCCCATGATTATGTTAGCAAAAATTGGATCACCGTGCTTCTATCTGATGGCTTCTCATATCTGGTTAGCATAGCAGCGTGCATCTTTCCGGTGACTACTTTCTTTTATTTATTTTCGTAGCACCGTGCATCTTTCCGGTGGCTAGTTTCTCATATGTGGTTTGCATAGCATTGTGCATCTTTCCGGTGACTACTTTCTCATATCTGATTACGTAGCACCGTGCATCTTTCCGGACTACTTTATCATATTTGAGTTGCCTAGCACCGTGCGTCGTTCCAGTGACTCCTCAGATCTGATTTGTGTAGCTTCGTGCCTCTTTTCCATGACTCCTCAGATCTGATTTACGTAGTTTCACTTTTCATTATTGTTGTGCAAAACAAAAACCAACACCACCAAGAGGTCCAGTTCCTGCGACCAAACCCCATCAGCTCCACTATGAATCGATCTCCCACGCGCCACCCACGAGATCGTCACCTTCGGTAGGATCTGACCATGCGCTGGCGCATGAGCCTATTCCGATCAGTTTTTCGGCAACTTTCTTGCTCAAGATCAACTCGTCTCTTGGTATCAAGATGACTCATATTTTATACTAGCTTTTGGAATTTTTGGGCGACGTTTAGTACTTTTTCGACCACTTTTTTGGTTTGTTCCTTTTCAGTAGAAGTCGCCCAAACGTCCCGAGCAGATCTTACAAGTTTCCTTTCAGATATCATCACCAAGTCCCTCAGTGGTCCTCATATTATTTACATTTGTAGCAAACTCGGCACATATGACTTGTAAGCACTAATTTGAGGGGGAGTGTTAGAATAGGATTAGGGATAGGAATAGTTATAGAATCCTATTTGGGAAAGGATTGTAACGTAATGTCCTACTTGGAAAAGGATTAGAATGTAGTGTCCATAAATAGGGTCTTAGTATGATAATGTAGATACACAACTCACTAATATTCTTCTCTTATATTTCTCACATTATCATTCTATTCTAGTGAGAATCCTGTGACCATATAAAAGTGAAAGACTTGGCAGATGATTTTCGAACATCACTATTACTTGATTCCAGGTTAAAGTCCCAGGTGTATCCATGCACTCGAAACTTTACTTTGTCTTCTTAAATTTGCAGAAATACTTGAAGTAAATTAACATGAATACATAAAGGTTCTAGTGAAGTCAGTGATCATCAAGCATAAAGAGAAATACTCTTAACAGTTACTGAATGCAAGTGATAACTAATTACACAGAGAGCACTAAATAGATCCATGCACTCTAAACAATACTCTTAGTAACATGCAGAAATACTAGAACTGGCTACCTGCATCCTAGAAGAACTGAGAAAACAAGAAGAAAAGATTTCATTCTTTTAAAATACTTGGTATGAGCTAAGCCAGAACTTTCCACCATATTTGATCAGATGAATGATGCGGAACTGTTACGAAAGCATACTGCTATAGTGGTTGAAAAATTCTAACAGCCTAATACAAGTAAACAGAAAATGTCAAACCAGAAAGTCATGTAATTATTCAACTAACTGCAATTTATTAGTCTTTCCTTGGTTACAAAAGAATTGTTTGAAATTATCAAAAGGCCCCAAAAGTATCATGCTAGTGACGGGCGTTAACCAAAGGGCTATGGGAGCCACTTTGTTCAGTAAAGCATGGTGGTGCTGTTCAAATCCTTGGATATCTAACTGCACAAGGTACTTTCTATTTTAAATGCTAGATGACTAAAGGACTAGATCAAGCTTAAGAATGAAATTTTGTTAAATCTAGACAAGAGATTTTAAGAAAGGAAGAAGTCCTAACATATGAACATTCAGTGATATTTACAAGACGCGCTATGGAAGATCTACCATTATGGGATGGTAGGAAAACCTTCAGATATTATTTTAGAGATCACGTGAAGGCCTGTTTGGATAAGGTAGTAAGAAGAAAAGAAGTACATAAACATCAGAGAAAATACATGCAAAATCTGGAATATTTTACCAAGACTCACTTTAGTAAAGCTTCCCGCCAAGAAGGCGCAAGATAAAAGCAGTAGTTCAAATCTAGATCCTTGAGAATTGTGCTCTCATCAATTTCGACCTTGTTTGCAGATCGTCCAAGTGAAGAACCTTTAAGATCAAATCTACGGTGGATTCTTAACTCTGTGCAGAACATATTTCCCATTACTACAAAGCGGAACTGCAAATGTTATTGAAAAAGGAAAAGAGTTAAGCTTTTTATATGCAAGAGTCAATACATTCTTTCTTCAAACGAGGGAATGTATGTAAAAAAAAGTTTCCTGGAACCAAAACCAATAAATGAAGAGGAAATGGGGGAGAATGAAACTCGTTCATCTCATTTATATGGTGGTATTTGTGTTTAAAATATAAATTTGACATATGGATTATATTAGTGAAAGTGAAAAAAGGGGTAAAATAACACTTGAACAAAGAAGTTTAAAATTTGAATAGTTTACGTCGTGAAAGTTGTATAGAAATGGAATGGTGCCAAAAATTTTAGGACGTGCAAAATGGAAGAAGAGTTATATAATCGGGATGGAGGATTTTCTTACTGCCAATGTAATTGAGTCCCCCCACCCAGATTTTGGTTCCCACGCATGTGCTACAAGATGTATGATAAAAGAAGGGCAGCCCGGTGCAATAAAGCCCCCGTTATGCGTACAGTTCTGGGAAGGGCCCCACCACAACGATGTATTGCTACAAGATATATGATCAAATTTAAAAAAAAAAAAAAAAAGAAGTGACCAACTCATTATATATTGATATGTATTTTTTCCGTAATTATATATTAATATGTATGATCAATCGTAAAAAGACAAAATAACAAAAGAAGGAAAAAGAGATAAGGCACAAATGCCCCCTAAACTATACCCGAAGTTGTTATTACACACCTAAACTTTATGGAAGTCCTATAAACTTCTTTTTCAATATTTTTGTGCTCTTTTTTACTGAAGTGACTGTCAAGTATTAGAATATCTTTGTGCTCCTTTTGTGTTGTCTTGATAGTCATGTCAGCACAAAAGGAACACAAAAATACAGAAAAAAATGAGTTTAGGGGGTAATAGGAGCCCCCCGCGTAAAAGTTCAGGTGTGTCATAGCAACGGAAAAGTATAGTTTGAGGGTACTTGTGTCTTATCTCAAGAAAAAATAAAAAACAAAAGCAAAAAACTCATTCGTCATTAACACTAGGTGATTTATTCCCATCTGTTCTATCCTTGGTGGACAAAGTTATCTGGTACCTATTCCTGGAAGAAGGTGGCAGGTATCCCATGGAATTAGTCGAGGTGCGCACAAACTGGCCCGAACACCATGGTTATAAAGAAAAACTCATTCGGCATTGATTGCTTTAATTTGGCTTATATATTTAGCATAATAACTTGGATGGATTAATCTATCCTTTTGATAAGTAAAAAAAACATATACTTGTCATGTATTTTACTCGAAACATATAAGTTGGTTATAAATTAAATATCTAAACATGTAAGTATGTACATCTACCTCCAGGGATGGTAAGATCTGCGTATGCTCTACCGTCCCCAGACTCCATTTTGTGTGATTAAACTGGATATGTTGTTGTTGTTATTGTATGTAAGTATGTACACATCAATTTATAGTTTTTGCGATGTGTTATATGATATTTTATGATTAGTCACTTTTTGTTTCTATGATAGAACTTCTTAAATTTGTAAGAAAAGTTTATGAAATTTTGTCTTCATTATTACACAGTAAACACACTTGATGTAAAATAACTTCTTGAGTTATCCTAACTTTATGTTTCTCAGTTTGTAGAAACTCGCAAGTACAAGAAAGGATGATGAAATAATGCGAATCTTTAAATTAATACCATTTGTCCTCTCGAGGGCTTTATCATGTGAAGACCAAAGAATTTAGTGATGAGAGTATTCTCATATGCCTTGACATGACGATGATAATTTGGAAGCATTCGCAGCAGAACCTACAAGTAAAATGCAC
Source organism: Capsicum annuum (assembly GCF_002878395.1). NCBI lineage: Eukaryota > Viridiplantae > Streptophyta > Magnoliopsida > Solanales > Solanaceae > Capsicum > Capsicum annuum. Next base: position 172,864,112 of record NC_061120.1, on the reverse strand, counting down.
GTTAATAAGAATGATTACCATCACTAACTGAAAAGGTTCTCTTTTCCATTTACCTAACTTACAAATATCAGAGGAATGCTGATGAATTCGTCAGAGATTTATACAACAAGCTGTTTTGAGAAGTTAACTACATTATAAGCATTATCTTAGTGCTGCTATGCAATAAAATTAATTATCAAAAAAGAAACTTTATAACAATAATGGGAACAAGAGAACATGTCAAGTACTAGGGGAGGGTAGCTCTTTAAGAGGCTTGTTGAAAGAGAATGAAACAGAATTCCAGATTCGATATTGTCAAACGCAATCGAACGAGATAAATGAACTTCAGAATGAGCAGGACTCCAATTAGCCTAAAATGATCTTCTCCAACTACATGCAGCTGTTTTCCCTAAAATGAACAAATCGTGACTACCACCCTGGTAAATAGTTGGCAGACTATGATACATCAACTGATAAGATTTAATTGTTTAAGTTAAGATTGCACACCTTAACTTCTGACTTCCGTAATGTCTTAATCATGAAACGACTATCTTGAGACAGGAAAAACACACTGCCACTTTTCCCAGGAGAAGAAAGTTCTCTAAGTGGATCATTTCCACAGATGGACATCATGTAGTCAGTAGTATCAATCTTAAACATTTCCCTCAGATTCCTACAAGAAGGTAAATCCATTTCACTTTTTGATGAATACATATAAAACACAGAAAAAATACCAATAATTAGCTTGACTTCTATGAGACCATTAGTTGCACCCAAAAATGAATCTATGAAGGGATACAAGGGGTTAGCTCAGTTGATCAGTTATTCAAATAAAAATGTTGGTTACACTTCTTTTATTATCAGAAGACAGCTTTTCTTAACTGATCCACAAAGGATAGTAGACCTGAGAGAAGTCATAAAAGATATGAAGCTGTGATTTACATATATATCCTGTCTACTAAAGTCACTCAGATGTACATTCACAGATCCGAATTCCAACCAAGTTTCCTCACAGTTGACATGCCTTCAAGAACGAAAAACAATTGAATCACAGATTGCAGTAAATTTTGAAGGTAGTAGGTGTTAAATGACAAACCTGAAAACCGCTGGACAGTAATCTTTCCACTTGAAATCTTCTGACCGATGAGAAGGTGTTAGTTGAGATCCTTCTTTAGGAAAATACATCCGAGAGCATGCACGGGCACCAAAATCAGAAGCTCCCACTTCTTGTCTTTGTCCCGGTGTAATTTTACCCACACTGTATCTGTTCATATTTCAAAACTTTTCAACATGCGCAAACTATAAGCGTAACAGGTCATAAAGGTTGATATAAGATAAACAGGAGGACAGTAACCCTTTCTCCAGTATGATTGTCTTTCTTTGGACCTCATATATATGGACCATGGTTTCAGTTATATTCAATATTTGATGGGAGTTACCAAGAATTATTAATGATTTAATTTCAAGCTGGACATTTAAAAAGATAGGGAAGGAGAAGAGTGTAGCTGAAAGAACGCTACCTCATTATGTCTCTTTTGGCTTCTCTGGATTTGAAGAAAAGGGGAACTTTTCAATATCACAAGAGTATTAAAGGATACTTTTTGTTTCATTTATACTTTTTTTTGAAGAGAGAATCCCTTCTTGTATAAATAGATGGGAAGACGTTATATGAAGGTGCTGAGCCACAAAACACGTCTGTATGTATTTTAATAACCAGCCTGGTACATTTATGATGAAATACTTGAGTTAAGAAAAGAATTATAGGTACAACGGTGTAGCGCACTGGGCATGATTAAATTAAAGGAATTTCATAAGCAACATTATCAGTGCATACTATCATCTGCTAAATTGCAGGGAAAAATTTAGTGGTAGACGAACCTCTACTGCATCTGTTATCCCAGCATTTTGAGAGAAAGCAAGGCAAAAGCAAATAAAAGTGTCTACATGGTTAACCTCATCATTTAACAAATGGATCCTACTAATAAACCAGTCCTCACATCCAATACTATTCACACTTCAGGAGTAACACAATGAAATTATAGAGGAGGTTAAGGTTTTACCAACGCCACTAACACAAGAAGTTTCTATCATCAATTTACATTCCGGTTTGCTCTAACATTTGCCCTTTCTTCAATTCCTTATTATCTGATTAATTAAGTAGTCTGCTCCTGCTGCCAACAGACAATTTCCCAGAAAAGTCTATGTAAAGTTTCTTAGGAAAAAGAATTGTGTAAAAAGAAAACATGTCTGGGTTGATTAGTGTTTCTGAAGATTTGTGAGTGTTTGGTGGGTGAAAGAAAAACTTCTCTTTTCAAAATACACCAAAATCACTTCTTCAAATAAAAGATTTATGAAAGGAAGAAAAAATTGCCAAACGTCTTGACAAAACTTTAACAAATTCACATTTTTGGAAAAAAGAATGTTGCGATATCTCAGAAAAGTTACCACAAACAAATGCCATCTAAATGGATGTGACCAAATTACCAGGATACTTACCATGATTATCATCGTTAACGTAATTCTTGCAACCCTTTGAGTATTGGAACTTGTTATTCTGTTTTACTTGGCCTATGATGTATTTTACCTTTTCTTAAGTTTAACATGAATTATTTATCACAGGAGACTACACTTTTTTCCTTAATGGTATATTACTTCATTTTTATCTACACAATTTAACAACTTTCAGCACCTAAATGAATTTCCAGTAAATAGAACTTCTGTGGAAGATGCAAATATCCTGACTTGCAAATATAGAACTTTTGGGAAGATGTAAACATCCTTTGACTTGCAAATATAGAACTTTCTGAAGATACAAACTTCCTTTGAGTTGCCTTGAAATCAAAGACATGCATCCTCCCTCCAATTCATAGTGATTTACCCACAGGAGTCCTTTCATGTATTCAAGTAAATCGCAAGACGAACCCATGAGTATTACCCACAGGAACTTGCGGATGCAGATATGAACCCTACTTCATTTCCAACTGAATATCTAATTCAACTCTCTCTTTTTTTTCCTTCTCCTTTTCCTTTTTTGTTAACGACCGCAGCTAAAGAAGATAGTGGAATAAATGTAGAAAGGGTATTATAGTATATGAGATTTATATATTACCATTTTATCTGTTGCTTAAGTTTGACAAACAAAAAGGAATCAATCGAAAACAGCCCCAACAAAGCCCAGCAAAAGGGGCCATTTATTCATAGTCTGTAGCTTTGCCAACTCACTATGGAGAAAACTCTTACAATGGTTGGCTAGTACACAAGCTTTATGCCCCACCTGGACTGCAATGTATCAATGGATCATTCAGAGAACTACGGGTAGGAGTCATGAGGCACAGGTGTGGAAACTAGTTTTTACAGAATTCCTTTATGCTATCTGGAAGGAGAGGAACACCAGAATATTTGAGGACTGAGAATACAGTTGAGGATATAGCTAGGAAAATCGCTTGTGTGTGTTGTGTTCGAGCTACTGCCCCAGCCAGGCTAATTTTTGATAGATGTAGCTTCTAACTTTGTTAGTTTAGTAGCAGTTTTCTGTTTGAGAAGCTAGCTGTGTAAGCTTATCTTAGCTTTGTAATTGATTACTTTTGGTGATTAATAATATGACTAATTACCAAAAAAAAAAAAAGTCAATCTTCTATAAAGAGGATGGAGAGATAAACAAGGGAAACAAATTTTGAGCAACCGTAAGTACATACCTGATACCAAGCTGCAAACTAAGCATTACATGGTAACGCCTATGACCCTTAATAATTGCTTCACCTGGCCTCTTCGACTCCCTCACAAGTTTTCTTTGTCTCCGTCTTGCTGCTCTTCTAGATAGTGGTGAGAATCCATCATTTAGGACAACCTCACTGATTAGTACACCTTGCATGTATTCTCTTTCCAAAATTGGAGCATCCATATTGTTCCCAGTGTCCACACCATCTATATCATTTCCTATTACCTTCTCAATAGCTAATTCAAGACTCCATCGTCTTTCCAAAGTAACATTAGTGGGGCGAGACTGCTCGAGCTTTAATATTTTTCCTTTCAAGAGCCTGTCATATGAATCTCTTGGGGATCCTTTGTTTCCAATATCTCCCTTATCTACTGAAGATGCATGAGAAATATGTGATACTCGTTTTTGTTTTCTCAAATCTGGCAATAATCCTTGTTTTCTCAAAGCATTGAGGTACAATTCCTGACCAGCCGTAAGTCTGCTACCACTAGGATAAAATGTTCCTTTTCCATCTTTCAGTCCATGTGTCCGCGTTCCAATATAACTTCCACCATCACTCGAATTATATGCACCAACACCGTGCATGGTACCATTTAACCAGCTTCCTTCATATGAATCTCCATTGATCCAAGTGAGAGTTCCTTTTCCAGAAAATTTCCCTCCCTTCAGATTACCCAAGTAGACATTCCCATTCGCCCATTTATACTTACCCGGTCCTTCAGGGGTTCCTCTGATCCAGGACCCTTCAAGAAAATCTCCATTGGGATATACTTGATACCCTAAACCATGTTTGAGGTTCAACCGCCACCGTCCCTTATAAATCACTTTATCAGGTGCAATATGCATTCCCTCGCCATGCATATAGCCAATTGAAAATTCACCATCATATACAGCACCAGAAGGCCATTCTAATTTCCCATGCCCGTGCCTCATTCCATGTCTCCACTCACCCTCATACCGACAACCATCAGACCAAACATACTTTCCTGAACCCTCAGGTATGTTCCCCAGCAGAGATCCAGAATATGATTCCCCATTTGGCAAGAAAACATCCCTAACTCTAAAGCTGGCACTTTCAAAATTATGACAGACTTCATCATTTGTCCATTTATTAGAGCAGTTACTGTCAGTAATTAACACAGAGTCTAGAGACTTTGTCCTATCTGACAAAGAAAGTGTTTTTCCAATATTATCAACATTGGTCACAGAACCAGACATGAAAAATTCAGGAAGTTTCAGTTTTATATTGGATGGAAGAGGCCTGAAAGGTACAAAAGCAGAGCAATTGGACCTATCGATAAACAAAAATCGACCTATAGAACAAAACTACAAAGTAAAAGAAGGAAAAACTTCAAATTTTTCTGAGTCCATGAATAAGAATAGGAAGTTAGACTAGAATTCCAATAATTTGTGCACTATGTTGACTCATTCAAGAAATAATAGCCTTGAAAGTCACATTCAACACCACATATGCCACAAAAGGTCTATGAATTGAATATTCATGAACATATGAGCAAATAAGATCATATTGACCTCAATTATATGAACAAGTAGAGTATACCTAGTACAACATCCGAATCTCCAGGAAGTTTGTAGCCCGAAATGATGAGCTAACACTATCTTAACAGCCAAGAATCAACACAAAAATTTATCCTTTAATAGGTTAAGCATAAAACTATTAATCAACTCACTTGGGATCCTTATTCTCATATCATTTTTAAAAATAAAATAAAAAATCTTGCCAATATACATTTCATAGCTACTAGTAGCCCTCAACTGCGGTAGAATTTGCAGAAGAAGAGTGATCAAACAGTTTATGCTCCTCCTTAACAAAGGAACAAAGAAGGAAAAATTGTCTTTTCAGAACAAGCACACATAGCTGGTACTAATCCGAGATCAAGGAGAAGGATTGTGGTAGACCGGCACCTGCGTAAAACTGGTCAATTTATGATGAATCCTTATAATACTAATAATACGTGAGTATTCATATAACCGATCCTACATTTTGTGATAGAGAATACTGTAGAATTAGAAATCACCTTCCCACCATCCTCTTAAATTTTTTAGTATCCATTTCTTTTCTTCTAACTTTTTTATAATCATGGTGTCCAGTCTAACTTGTGCGCACCTCAACTAATTCCACAAGATATCTACCACCAGCAATGATATCAAGTAGCTATGTCCACCATCACTAGGACAGAAAAGAAGAAATCACCTAGTGTTTTTGACTCTATTATGAGACCTCGTGATTCTCAATCAACTTCATTGACCACTCAAGACACCATCTCCATTCATTAAAGCAAACCAACCTCCAGCAGATGATCAAAAAAGGCAAGGCAGCTTGTAAAGAGTTACAGAACAACAGAAAATGAAACACACATTAACAACACAAAATTTTCACAGAGATTTCTCCGCCAATGTTTCTTTTTAGTGCTGCATTGAAATTTTCACGACACGCAAAATTTGAAATCAGTCGATGAATGAAACAAACCATTTCCAAAACAATCAACATTATACAGTCTAATTTTTCCACTTCCAAATAAATAAAACTATACACAAACATACTACTCATATGGTTCAGTAAAATGTGTCATGTAGGGAGAGAAATGTACCGTGAAGAGAGAGCAATGTAGAGAGAAAAAACGGAAAGTTGGAACAAGTAAAAGTTGCCTTTCAGTTTTTGTTTCGTTTTCTTCGTGATATGTATGAATTCCGTCCGGATCAAGTCCCAAGCACAGGGTTCTGTTTTCTGTTTGAAAGGACATTTTTGCCCATAAAAGACAAGGATTATAAGGCTTCTTTGTTGATTTCGTTTTATTTTTAAATAAGTGCATGCTTAAATTGATAAAAACTTATACGCACTAAAAAAATCTTGTGTATACATCAAATTAATATTTTTTATCATGATTAAGTAATTAAATTAATTAATCAAGTAACATAAACTCTAAATTCAAACATATTACATGCATGTATTGATTTGGTGTATAGACTGAGTGCGTGTAAATTGTAACCCTAAAATCTTAAAATATAGTGTCATCCCCAACTTTATCCCCTTCAAGAAGTTCATTGACATATTTGATCATAAATTTCTCATATGCCTGTGTATACATCTAAAATTTGTGGACATTCAAATTCTATTAGAGTTTTAGAAGGCTAATTTATCCTAAATCTTATCTATTTAAATGGTAGCATGTTTCCTGAAACAGGCATCTTAAATATCCCATAAGCTGTGGGTATTCGTAAAAAGATCGGAATCTCCAATATCCCACAAAATCATGGGATATTCATAAAGAGATCATCCTATGTTCGAGAATAAGCCACTAACGGCCCTCGAATTACGGAGAAAATAAGAGAGAAGAATCAAGGGAGGAACAGAATTGTACCCATATTCGTTATTAATAAAAAATTCTTGCTTCTTCATATTTTTGTTTGTGGTTAAAATTTATTTTTGATGAATTTAAATTATGTTGCAAACAAATTGGCACGTCCAGTGGGACCAAATCTGTCCTTCATCTCTTCTCCAGATGTGCAAATTTGTAGCCACCACATAAAGATGGAAGTTCTATTGGTACTTCAAGACGCGTCATCAAATCTACACTTCGACAAGCCTTAAAGCAGGGGCATTTGTAGATATCTAAAATTTGCGCACTCTTCAATAAGAATTCAAATTCTATTAGAGTTCTAGAAGACTACTTTACCCTAAATCTTGCCTATTTAAAGGGTAACATATTCCTTAATCCCATAAGTTGTGGGTATTCGTAAAAAGATCGGAATCTCCAATATCCCATAAAATCATGGGATATTCATAAAGAGATCATCCTATGTTCGAGAACAAGCCACTAACGGCCCTCAAATTACGGAGAAAATCAAGAGACCCTCAAATTACGGAGAAAATCAAGAGAGAAGAATCAAGGGAGGAACAGATTTGTAACCACAATCGTTTATCAATAAAAAAATTCTTGTTTCTTCATATATTTTTGTTTGTGGTTAAAATTTATTTTCCAGGAATTTAAATTACGTTGCAAACAGCCTGGTTCAGATTACCAAAATCATTAATTACTTTTTCTTTTTAAATATAATCGACGTCAACTTAGAAAGAAGTATAAACTTTATTTAGAGGTAAGTTGGTGACGCATCTTTTATTTTTCAAGAGTTAGTAGTTTTTTAAAAGGTGTGCACAATCCGAAAAATCAGTTATTTAGGAATGGTCAGTGAAGGGAGTATATAATTATAGTATTATTTTAAACTTTGTATTGATTGCATAAACATAATTGTATAATTAATATTTCAAAAATTAAAATAAAAAATAATTTTAAAAACAAATACTTTTTTAGTTGATCAAATAATATAAATTTTAATGCATATGACAAATATGTATGTACGTATATTAGAAATTAGAGGTTCCGTCAAGCCCTTTGGCATTTAGTTATTCAATGGATGCTATTGGAAGGGAAGTTTGCTACACTATTGCGGCAGAGTTTGATGCATAAGTTTATACTCATTCGAAGAAGAAATTTATGTAATGCTAAGGTAAACTTTTGCAGTAATACATCAAGGGCACGAACTTTTCGCCTTTTTTTTAAAGAATGCTTAGATAAATTTGTAGTTGCTAAACTTTGAGTACAAGTAGACACATTAAAGGTTTAAAAAAAATGTGATGCCTGTTAAAAATTGAAAGATTTAGCCTAATGATGCCGCCCAAGATATTAAACTTTTTGTTTGTAAAAGTGCATGATGTAAGGAAATTACACTAAAGGGAAATTATATTTGACTCGAGGATTTTTGTCTCGAAGGACTCGAATTGCATTTTTTGCCCGATAAATTCATAAATAAAGTGACAAATAAGGGTGATATTGTCTTTTCATTTTTTTTCATACCCAAAATAACCTTCCTTAATTGAAAATTACCCAGTTTTGACCAAACCACTATCCCAAAATTTAAAAAGTTGGTTTCACTTATTACTCACGAAACGTTTCATTTTCTCAAAAAAAAATTATCATGTTGGCCAAGTGGTATTTGGTTCTTTATCTACTTCTCCAATTAGTTTTTTATTTTTATTCATTCAATATACTCTTTAAAACTTGAAATTTTATTTTATTTACTTTACATTTTCATTCACAGAAGTGGAAGTCAATATTTCTTGTAAGAGTATTCATTGTTTGATTTTGGTCAATTTTTCACAAAAATAAAATCAAATCAAATAAGTCACATTTTAAATATCGGAATCAAATCAAATTAATTAAAACAAATTTATTGTTTTGATTCTTTTTTTGGTTATTCAATTTAGTCATTTTAAAAATAAATATTACAAAATCAATAACTCTTTAAGAAAGAAAGACGTACAAACATTTTAACATATTATCAAGTTATTTATGAAACTTTTTCAAAAAATTGTAAACATTGTCAAAAAATTTAGTCATTTCAAATGAATATAAATAAAATTTCTTACAATAAATTTTTATGAAAATAATAAAATATTTGGTCGTATATTTCTTGATGGTGGTATTTGAATTAAATAATTATAATTAATTAAAGAAGTACAAATTATTTTGAAAATTTAATATATTCTTAGAAAAATTACATCATATCACTATTTAACTTACCATAACTATTAAAAATTTTAATTCTTAAACAATTATATAAATTCATGATTTCAGAGATAAAAGCTTGGATAAGAATCTGATATATTCGTGTAAAATTAAGTGATGTGTCCGGAAGAATATGATGCGTGAAATGTAATGTATCCGTATAAAATTTAATAATGTATTCAAAAAATATGATATATCCGTATAAATTAAATCAGAATTATTATCATAATATTAAAAAGAATTGAATCGCTATGACAAAAAAAGACAAAAAAATAATAAATAAAACTAACGTACAAAATCACACGAGCACCTCTATGTTAATTGTTAATACATAGAATTTGATTTTATTTTTTGAATCCTTAACAAATTAATTCAATAAATAAAATAGTATGTTTATATTATAATATAATGATAAATATGATATTCAAATCATATCTTTATTTATTTATTTTGTAAAAAATAAATTTTAATCCTTATCACTTATTATCTAGTATGATTTTTAAATTTGAATTAAACAAAAATGAGTTGGAATCCTATTTATAATTATTTTTTAACACCAATTGCGCATCGCGCGGGTACGAAGACTAGTATAATTTCTAATAAGGAGTGAAACTCCACGTGGATCTTGGATTACTAGTCATATAATTCGGCGATCTTCGTATTTTATAATTTTATTGTATTCTTTGCCTATTTTCATCTGTTCTTTTGTAAACTAGATATGCACACCCCGTGCTAGCATGGGCCCAATATATATATTTTTTATTTCAATTTATGTGACGTAAATAGAATTTTGATAAATAATCATTAAAATAATTTAAGTTTTTAATTATTGTGATTTATAATTTTTTTCTGTTTCAATTTAAGTGTCAATGACATAATTTCGAGAGTCAACCAAATATTTTATATTTTTAAATTTTTAAATTATGAATTATAATATTTTTTACATAATTTTTCAATAAAATATGAATACTCTCTTCGTCCCAATTTATGCGGCACAGACAAAATTTTGGCAATTAGTCAATTTTTTAAATATTTTTATGAATTATTGTTAATTACCGTACTTTTTATTTCATTTTCAAATAATATATGTTGCTTTATATCTTCCTCTGCCCCGTCTTAATTTATGTGACACTAATATAATTTTGATTGTCAATCAAATTTTTTATATTGACATATCATTTTGTTATTCTTAATTTTCTAATACATAAATGACTTATAATAAGGGGTGGTATGGTAAAATCATCGTTTGAAGGACGACAATTTAATTTAAAACATCAAGAGTTAATTTTAAATTTTATGTCTATGTTATCTTTTTATTAAATATTATTAAATTTTTTAATATTTAGATGACTCATAATAATTAATTAAGAGCAATTGATTATGTTACTCCTATAAAAATTAACATAATTTTTTCATATCCAATAGTAATCATCGATAGCTCACCAGAGTAATATATTGATTAAATACGAAATGCTATATTTTGCATATACAAAATATGATAATATTAAACATTATTGAATAATGCATTGTGTTTATCTCTCACAATAATAAAATTTTATTATATATTTTTCTTTTTTTTTAACTTGATACATATTGACCCAATACAAATCTTAAGAAAATATTTATTAGAAATTTATTTAATTAAATTAAATTTATTAATTTTGTACTTTAAAATTTTAAAGCTAAATTTAAATAATAGTATTTCTAAATACGAAAAAAGTAATTTTAAAATTTAAATTTATCAAAATAAATAAGTAAAAAAAATTAATTTTGAATATAAAAGTCAATTAAAATAGTAAAATTGATTTACTGTAAATATCTAGTTGTAATTAATTAAGATAAAATTATTATATTATTAAATTACTTAAATTTAAATAATTTAAATTAAATCTATGGAAAGTTTAAATAATTTAAATTAAATCTATGGAAAGTACTGTGGGATCCACCTACTTAAATGTAGCTTTGAGGGCAAACTTGTAAGTAAATAGAATAAAGTGGATTTTTTTAAGGGCATGGTCTATAAGTAACTAGAAGATTGTGAACATTTTTTAAAGTTATTAATAAGATACAACTAACATAGCACAAAAGACAAATTCTTTAAGCAGATTTTTCTTGTAAAAAGACTAAGCAGATTTTTCTTGTAAAAAGACAAAAATGCCTTCAACTTTTCATTAAATTCCAAGAAGCAGCCATGTTGAAGTTGGCTCTTCTTATGTCTTCTTCCGTTTTATCCCAATTTATGTGCATTAATATAATTTCAACAGTCAATTAAATTTTTTATGTTGACATATCATTTGTGTCTATTTCATCTTTTTTTTAAATTATTTTAAATATTTTAATGCTTAAACGACCATAATAATTACTTAGGAGTGATATAGTAAAATAGCGATTGAAGCAGCGAAACAAACATATCTTAAATGACTTATAATAACTAATTAGAAACGATATAGCAAAATCATCATAAAAGATACTTGTGAAAAAAAGTAAGTAGATCTCATATAAGACGTCAAGTTAATTTAAATATCAATAGTTGATTTATCATTTTATTTCTATTTTATTTTTCTATTTAATATTATTAGTTTTTAATATTTAGATGACTATTATAATTAATTAGGGGCGATATAGTAAAATTATGGTTAAAGCAGCTAAAACAGTCATGTCATAAATATCTATTTTATTTTTTTATTAAATATTATTTTTTAATACATGACTTATAATAATTAATTAAGAACAATATAGTAAAATTATGATTGAAACAACTAAAGCAGACAACACAAACATACATGTCGACCTGTTGCCTGAGTTAACTCCCTTTTAATAATGTGGAGCACCATGACTATTTATATTGTTAATTTGGTGTAGATTCACATTTTTAACATTTTAAAAGATCCACAACTAAATTAAGTCTTGCAAATTAGTAAAAAATAAATTGAGTCTCAAATTATCACGACTTTAGTTATCACAATAGTTAACTTCTAATTGAAAAATATTGGTTCAATATATGTTAGAATTAAATTGGGTGTCAATTTGTCACGACAATAGTCAACATAATTAGTTGACTTCTAATTGGGATACACTAATTCAATATAGGATCAAATTGGGTCTCAATTTATCACGATTACAGTCAATATAAATAGTTGACTTATAATTGACGAATGTTGATTCAATCTGTATTATATTTAAATTGAGTCACAATTTGTCATGACTAAAGTTAACATAAATGTTTGGCTTCTCTTTGAAAAATATTGATGCAATTTATATTAGACTAGACATCGAAGGACCCATGCTAGCACAACACAGTATTATTATTTTTTATCTCAATGTACGTGACACAATATAATTTAGATAATGAATCAGTAAAATAATTTAAATTTTTAATTATTGTGATTTATAATATTTTTTCTTCCATTTCAATTTAAATGACCCTGATATAAGTTCGAGAATCAATCGAATATTTTATATTTTTTATGTGATTTATAGTGTTTTTAGCATAACTTTTCAATAAGATATCAATACTCTTATTGTCCCAGTTTACGTATCTTCTCATTTTTAAATAATATATATTACTTTATGTCTTCTTCTGTTATCGTAATTTTTATGGCACTAATATAATTTTGATAGTCAATCAAATAATTTATAGTGACGTATCATTTTGAGTGTATTTTTTTATATGAAAGATAATAAATTTTTTCGTGTCTAGATGACCATAAAAATTAGTTATATGTGATATAATAAAATCACGATTGAAACAACGAAGCAGACATGTCTTAAATGACATAACAACTAATTAGAAGTAATATAACAAAATTACTATAAAAAATATTTGTGAAAAAAATTTAAATGAGTCTCATAAAAGACATCAAATTAATTTAAAACTTCAAAAATTAATTTATTATTTTATGTCTAGTTAATCGTTTTTATTAACTATTAATATTTTTTTAATACTTAGATGACTTTATAATAATTAATTAGGGTGATAAGTAAACTTACTGTCAAGACCCAAAAACTAAGGTCATGGTGACACTTATCGCGGTGTACCTTGACAAGTAAGTCTGTCACCCAAATTGATATGAAATGAGAAAAACACAGAAATATCCTAAGTTAAGGCTTATAGAATGAAGCCGAATCATATAAATAATCATAACAGTGCAGAAAGAACTTATCTAAAATACCAATCATGCCCAAAACCAGGTGTCAATAATGTAAGAATTACTAATATAATCCAAGAGTTAAATGCATCGAAAAAATAACCACAAATGAATAATATCTTTCTCTGAATACTAATAAAGACATAACTACTGTAGAAAGATATAGGTGAACTTCGGACGCATGAATGTCCAACCGCTACCTTGAAAGCTCCAACAATCGCCCGAGTCAAGCAAACTGAGACGCACTCGAAATGGCGCAGTAGGCATGAGTACGGTCTACTTGTACTCAGTACGTATCATAGGCCGACCAAGCAAAGTAGTAAACAAAGCATACAAAATATACACTAAGGGCACGTCACCTGTAATCAGAAAATATCCCACATCGGTAGCCCACACCACTTGCACTAATAGTTCTAATATATCTCACATATATTACAACAATACACCAAAATATAGAACACAAGTATACATTATGTCACATATAAATAAAACAAGAGAGAACATGTAGATACAAGATCATCAAATACAAGCAAAGGAAGGTAAGACAAATACATAGATGACAAGTCAATAAGGCAATACAACAAAACATAAACACAATAAAGTAAGTGCAATGTATATGATGATCATGATGCACGAGGTCGTCGCATAACCTCCTGGATTATCGTACAATCCTCGTATACACTTGCGGAGGCAAGCCTTCCAACGTAGGACCCATGGGGGGGTCGTCAACCCGTATACAATCCACATATCTCATATCTCCTTTTTGGCACATCCCTCGAAAAGGATTTTATAAGGTATTACAATATCTTTTAAAAATGTGTTGTCGGTGTTTCTCAAATGGTGGTATCAATGTTTCATGAATGAGTATGATATGAAGATGTAATACTCACAACCAATCACAATGAGTATTTCCACAAACAACCACTTGATATATTTCCACAACCAACCACAATGATACTTTTCCACAACCACATGAGCCAATATTCACTCATTATTTTCATATCATCCATGAATTTTCACATATCTCATTTGTCAATAAAGTATAAATATAATCACAATACACTAATGGTACCACATTAAGCATTTTAACAACACAATACAATTATTCATACATATTCAAGGCTATCAATATCACATAGGACCCCACACGGTCACACATATCACATAATATCTCAGTTTCGACAATTACACCACATATAAGCCCCCACACGGGCACACCACATAGATAGACATTTTTCATGATTAGTTCCCACCCTTAGCATGCATTTTGTACCATCATTTACTACTCAACCTAGTCTGAAAGAGTTAAGCCATAACCTACCTCGAAAGTCAAAATTGATCCACTACACTTGAACTCGCGACCTTACTTTCCATGAATAATCCCGAACTCTACTAAAAATGTCAAATATGAAATCTACGCGTCAATACAAAACCAACGACACCCATATTGACTACTTTTGGTTCGGATAAAAAACGAACCCCCAAAATGGGTTTCCAAAAAAGAGTGGAAAAATCAAAATTTTATTTTAAAAATATATTCCCCATATTTTTAGGAACCTACAGCTGAAAACCCAGGTTAAATTGAGTAAAAAATGGGGTTCAAATCGAAGAAAAACTATTTTTGAGCTTTACCGGGTAAAATCTTTGAAATTCGGGTTAAAATCAAGAATCGGAATTGTTTTGAAGGTTAAATTGATGAAAAACTAGTAATTATAAGATAAAAATATTATTCAAGTGAAAGGCGTGAAATTTGGGCTTAAAATCATGCTCTAAAATTTTTTGAGTATTAAAAATTAATCAAGAAATTACTAAGAAAGGGGTGAATTCTTACCTTTAATTCGTAATAAAACCAAGAAAAAAATGTTAATTTAGCTTCCCGAGCTTTCACAAACTTTACTTTTAAGCTCCCACACTAATTTAGGGTTTAACTCCCAAGAGCCAAGAAACAAATAAGTAAAATGGGCCAAAGAGATTGAAAAATCTGTTATTTATTGCAGATTTTTTGCAATAGCTGTGCAGATTTTTTTTCTTTAAGTCGAAATGGACTTCGACGGGGTGCCCGAAATTCGTTCGGAGTTCGATTTATGCAAATGAACTATGCAAACACACTAAATTCGACGTTTCGAACGCGATGGAGATATCATATTTTCAAGAAAACATCGTTTTCATAAAGTTGACCCCCGAAATCCGAAATTACAATTTTCTAAACCGAGGGTCGAAATGAGATTTAAAAGCCGTAAAATCATACCAAACATGCTAACACCCTAACATCAATATTTCAGATCTTCTAGCGAAGTTAAATTTTCTATTTGAGGTCGTTTCGATCAAATGTGGGTCCCACATCCATATTTCCAATTTTTTAACGTTCCAATCAATAGGTCGAAATGATTTCGGGTGCACCGTAACCCGAACCAAAGGTCTACCTAGCCTAAAATCGATATTTCGGAGCTGCTGGCGCAGTCTGTTCGACCATCCGTCGCACGGATCAAAATATATCCATATAAGTCCAAAATAAGGCTCTCGAAGCCATCAAAAACCACAAATAAATTATACCAAAATGTATCGAAAATCATGTCAATCACTCCCACACCCTAAAAATATTAGAATACAATTACGGGGAGGGATAAAATAGTCAAATCATATAAAATCACAAATTTCACATATTTCATCAAATTTTTAGGTCGTTACATCATCCACCACTAAAAATCTAGTTCGTCCTCAAACTAAGGCAAGGAAATACCTGAATCGATGAAAAGTTGGGGATAAGAACTACGCATATCAGACTCAACCTCCCAAGTAGCCTCATCTACAGGTCGATGTTGCCACTGGACCTAAACTACAAGGATCACTCTAGAGCGCAACTGCCTAACATCCCTAGCCAAAATGAAAACCGGCTCCTCAACAAAGGACAACCGCTCATCTAATTGAACCGACTCCCAATGAATGACATGGGACTCTTCTAGAATATAATGACGAAGCATAGAAACATGAAAAATTAGAGAACAGCTGATAGATCAAGGGGCAAAGCCAACTCATAATCCACATCACCAACAGTTCGAAGAATCTCAAATGGACCAATATACCTGGGGCTAAGCTTGCCCCTCTTCCCGAACCTCATCACACCCTTCATGGGTAAAACTCAAAGAAAACACTATCACCAGCATCAAATCTCAAGGCACGAAGTCTACAATCATCATATCACTTCTGCCTGCTCTGAGCTGCTCTAAGTCTATCCTGAATAACTCGGACTCTATCCAAAAACTCACAAAGCAAGTACGCACTTCGAGGTCTTACCTCTGAAACATCAAACCAATCTACTAGGGAGTGACAACGCCTACATACAATGCCTCAAAAGGAGCCATATCAATATTGGAATGATAGCTATTACTATATGCAAACTCTGCTAACTCCAAATGTCGCTCCCACTAGCCACCAAAATTCATCGCACATACATGAAGCATATCCTCCAAAACCTAGATAGTCCACTCTGACTGGCATCAATCTGGGCGTGAAACGCTGTGCTAAGATCAACCCAAGTACCCAACTCATCCTGAAACGTCTTTCAAAAGTGAGATATGAACACAAAACCTCGATCTAAAATAATGGACACTGACGCACCATGCAGACGCATAATCTCATGAATAAAGATATGGTCTAACCTTCCAGCATTGAATGAGATCTGAACCGAAATAAAATGAGCTGACTTGGTCAATCAATCCACAATGACCTAAACACTGTTAGAACCATGAGATGTACGAGACAAACCAGTCACAAAGTCCATGGTGATGCGTTCTTACTTCTACTCAGGAACGGGTAACCTCTGAAGCAAACCACCAGGTCTCATATGCTCGACCTTCACTTGCTAACAACATAGGCAACGAGCCATAAAATCCGCTATATCTCGCCTCATACCACGCCACCAGTAGTGTTGCCTCAAATCATGATACCTTTTAGTCACACCTGGATGGATAAAATATCTGGGATAATGGGCCTCCTCCAAGATCAACCTAATCCGATCGCCACTCTTGACACATAAACTCAGCCCCCAATCCTCAAAACTCCATCTGAATCAAGTGAGGCTTCCTTAACCTCCCTACTAAACATCTTATCTGGAATCAACCTCAATCCAACATCGTCAAATTGATGACCTCGAATCTACTCCATCAAAGAAGATCTAACCTCCACAAATGATAAAACACACTCAAGTGTCGAAATATCAAGTCTAGCCATCTGGTTAGCTAAAAACTGAATATCTATGGCTAAAAGCCTCTCCTGGGTCAAAAGAAGCACCAAGCTACCCATGCTAGTCTACTTTCGGCTCAAGTCATCCGCAACCATATTAGCCTTACCCTGATGGTAGAGAATAGTCAAGTCATAATCCTTAAGCAACTCAAACTGATGGTGCTGCCCCATATGAAGATCTCTCTGGTAAAAAAGTACTAAAGGCTATGATGATCTGAAAAGACCTCACAACGAACTCCATACAAGTAGTGCCTCTACAACTTCAAGGTAAACATAACTGCTCACATCTCTAAATCATGGGTAGGATAATTCCTCTCATGAGGCTCCAATCTTGATGAGACGCATACACAATTACGTTGCCCTCCTGCATCAACACAACACGTAACCCAACACCTAAAGCATCACAAAAGACAATAAAGCCCACGCCCACCTTGGGCAAAGACAATATAGGAGCTGAAGTCAATAAATCCTTGAGCTTTTGAAAGCTCGCCTCACAACATCATACCACTGGAAGAAATTCTTCTTCTGAGTCAACTTGGTCGACGGAGCTGCAATGGAAGGGAAATCCTCAACAAAACACTAATAATACTTGACCAAGCTAATAAAACTCTGAATCTCAGTGGGCGAAGTAGGTCTAGCCCAATCACGAACCGTTGCAACCTTAGCTGGATAAACCATAATACCTTCCTTAGTCATCACATGATCCAAGAAAGAAACTGACTCTAACCAAAACTCGGACTTAGAGAACTTAGCGTACAACTTCTCATTATTCAATCTCTAAAGCACAATCCGCAAATGCTCCTTATGCTCAACCTCACTTTTGGAATAAACCAAGATATCATCTATAAATACCATAACAAATAAGTCAAGATATGGTCGAAACACCCGGTTCATCAACTCCATGAAGGCGGCAGGGGAATTGATCAACCCAAAAGATGTAACCAAGAACTCATAATGACCATATCGAGTCTAAAAATTTGTTTTCAGAATATCCAAAGCTCTATTCCTCAACTAGTTATAATCGAACCTCAAATCAATCTTTGAAAACACCGTCGCACCCTGAAGCTGATCAAACAAATCATCGATGTGAGGAAGAGGATACTTATTCTTAACCATCACCTTATTCAACTGTCGATAATCGATGCATATCCGTATAGACCCATCCTTTCTCTTCACAAATAAGATAGATGCACCCCAATGTGAAATACTAGGTTGAATAAATATCTTATATAACAACTCCTGCTACTGATCCTTCAGTTCCTTCAGCTCTGTTGGGGCCATCCTATAAGGAGGAATAAAAATGGGTTTGGTTCCCGACTCAACATCAATAATAAAATCAATATCTCGATCCAAAGGCATACTAGGCAAGTCCATAGGGAACACATCTATAAACTCACGGACGACACAGACAAAATCCAAGAAAAGAGACAAAATAACACTGGTGTCATGAATATGGTCCAAGTAATATAAACATTCTCTCTCAACTAATTACGAGCCTGAACATAAGATATAATCCTCTTAGGACCCGAATGAAGTGTACCCTTCCAAGGTATCCTTGGCACACCCAACGAAGCTAAAGACATAGTCTTGGCATAACAATTTAGGACAACATAAAAAGGAACCAACCAATTCATACCCAAAATAGTATCAAAATCGACTATGTCTAATATAAGCAAGTCTATCAAAGTCTCACGCCCGATAAAAGTCATAACACAAGATCGATGCATCCGATCCGCCACTAAAGAATTAGCTATCAGGGTAGATACACGAATAGGCATGGAAAAAAGCTCAGTAACAGAATCAAAACCCAAAGCAAAATACACAGATGCAAGGAGAAAGTTGATCCAGGATCAAATAATACAGATGCAGGTTTGAAATAAATAGGGATGATACCTGTAATCAAAATATCAGAAGCCTTTGCCTCAGGTCTAGCTGGTATAGCATAACACTATCCACAACTATCAACTGGCTGAGTAGCCCCACAACCACCAATACGGGCTCTACCATCTTTACCTCTTGCACCTTTGGTAGAACCTATATCCCTCACAGATAAAATAGGAGTAGCTCTAAACACTCGGCGAGGACAGTCGTTGGCTACATGGCCAGTCTCATCACATATATAGCATACTCTAAACTTTCCCTGACGTCTACCCTGCACTACTGAACTAGAAGACCCACGAGAACCTCTAAAATCTCTACCTCGTGGAGTCTGACCTCTGAACTTACCAAAATGACGTACCCTCTTGGCACCTCCCTGATATATCCAAGGAATATCCTCTGTTACCTTAACATAATCCATAATACTCTGAAAAGAACCCTCAAACACAACCATCTGAGATGTAGCCAACTGAAGAGAGATAACCAAACCCTTCACAAACTTTTGAATCTTCTCAAACTCGATGGAAATGCTATTATAGAAATATCTGGACAGGGCATGGAAGCATATCTTATACTCAACAACTGTCATGGAGCCTTTCTCCAAATGATCAAACTCATTCCACATACGATCTCTCAAACTAAAATGCATAAATCTCTCCAGAAAGGCATTAACAAACTGATTCCATGAAAACTCGGGAGCATCAACAAGCCTACAATCGATAAATGATACTCACTAATTTCTCACAGCATCTCTCAATTGATATATAGTATAAGCTACACCATCCGCACAGAAAAAGTAAAACACAACTCAGAACACAAGATATGAAAGAATTCGCACAATAAGGAATATAATGGGGGAGGCTTCCTAAAGACATCCTATAGCCTCTCGAAGATAGATACAGACGTCTACGTACCAATCTGCAAGACTCTATTAGACATCTCGTTCTTACACTATTGAGACCAATGAAACTTGGCTGCTCTGATATCAATTTGTCACAACCCAAAAACTAGGGTCATGATGGCACTTGTCACAACGTACCTTGACAAGTAAGCCTATCACCCAAACTGATACGAAATAAGAAAAAGATAGAAATATCCCAAGGTAATACTTCTAGAACGAAGCCGAACCATATAAATAATCATAACAGTGCTGAAAGAACTTATCCAAAATACCAATCATGCCCAAAATCAGGTGACATGTAAGAACTACTAATACAATTCAAGAGTCAAATGCATCCGAAAAATAACCACAAATGAATAATATTTGTCTCTGAATACTAATAAAGAAATAAATACTGCAGAAAGATAGAGGTGAACTTCGGATGCATGAATGTCTAACCGCTACCTTGGAAGCTCCAACAATTGCCCGAGTCAAGAAAATTAAGGCACACTCGAGCAAGGACCTGCACCGAAAGGGTGTAGTAGGCACGAGTACGGTCCACTTGTACTCAGTAGGTATTATAGGCCAACCAAAAAAAGTAGTAAATAAAGCATACAAAATATACACTAAGGGCACGTCACCTGCAATCAGAAAATATCCCACAACGGTGGCCCACACCACTTGCACTAACAGTTTTAATATATCTTAAATATATTACAACAACACACCAAGATATAGAACATAAGTATACATTATGTCATATATAAATAAAATAAGAGTGTAACACCCCGTATTCAAGTACATGTATTGGCGCATTCAAGTACGTGTATTGGTCTTATTTATATGGAATTAATTTTATTTTATTTTATTTATACCGGAATTTGCCCGTCGATGGTTCCATACGAAAGTTATTGAATAAGCTTTCCAACGATATAAAGATTTCCAAAAATGAATAGGTTTCGGATATAATCGAGCACGTTCAAAACCATAAAACGGTGGTTGGGATATTTGGGAATAGTAAATGTGCAGGAAAATTTCCTGCACACAAACTACTGAGGCCAGTTAATTTTTTGGGTCAACTTCGAACGATCATAACTCCCTTAATATAATGAAATGGGAGAGCTGCGATCTATGAAAAGAAATATCTTTGAGTCTTCTTTCCAATGCAATTAGTTTCATCCAAATCCAACGTCTGAGTAAGGATTTATACTCGTTTTACTTCAGCCTCTCAAAACAAATTTTTAGGGTCAACTTCAAATGACCGTAACTCCTTGTACAGGAATAACTGGGTGGCCTAATTTATATGAAATGAAATCCCTTTGAATTATCTTTCCAACGATACCAATTTCACCCAAATCCGATATCGGAGCAAAGAGTTATGGTCGATCTACTTTAGCTTATCAAAACAGTCCACCAAAGAACAGATTTGACATTATTTAAATTTTAAAGGCATTTTGGTCATTCCCTATTATATTATGGACTAGAATTTGTGTATATATACATGTATATAAGTTCAAAAACTCATTTTCATCATCAATCATTGAGAAAGAACAAACCCTAGCCAAATTTAACCTTTAAATTACTTTTGATTCAACTGTAGAAATTCCAAAGTAATCCGATAACTGCGTTTGTCATCTCGAGAGCTTCAAACGGCACCTATTATTTATGCAAACAGGATTGCATAATCAAGAGGTGAATTCTAAGGTATGAATATTGTTTTCCTTTGTTCTCTTCCATACATATATGTGTGATAGAGAATTATATGTATTGGTTGTTATTGAAAGGTGATGAAAAAAGGGTTATGGACTATTTTGCATGGTTTGGTTGTATTGAATTGTGGAAGGTGGATATGGTAATTGAGTTATGGAAGGTGGATATGGTGATATACTATTGAATTGATGATTATTTATGTCTATGGATCAATTTGGTTTAATGGATTGGTTGGAAGGATAAATGAATCCAAATTTGATATTGGAGGATGTTGTATGAATATGCATGACATGTGAATGTAATTGGAGTATAAGAGGGTTAAAGTGACACCCTTTATGGTGTAATTAAGGCTTACTACTTAACCACTAGTTTGGTGAATTCAAATAATTGAATTGTGACATTTGGTCGCTAATACTAGATTGCTATATATGTTCATTGTAGATAAGTAATCCGAAAAGACGAGAAGTCCATTTGGGACTAGTATTGAAGGTTGACAGTCAGGTATATAAAGCATACTCTATACCATATCTTTGGCATGAAAGTGAACAATTGTTCTATTAAGAAAGTTTCCAAAGTTATTCAGTAACATGTGATCCATAATGATTTTGTATGATGTCCTACGTTACCAATGAACTTGTTTCCACCCTACAAGATGTCAAGACATTCCAATACTTACTTGTTTTCCAAATCTTACATGTTTATTCCACTAATAAATGTCATAAGGTATCCGATTACTCAAACAAGATCCATGTGCTATTAATAACTCCAAAATGTTTCATTGATATACCAATAAGTTCCTACTTCATTGTTATGGCATTGATGACTCCAAAACACTTTATTGATGTGCCAATGAGTTCTTACTTCATTGTTATTGCATTGATGGTCTATTTATATGTCTCTTATTGATGTATCATTGTTTCAAAGTATCAAAAATGCGGTGGCGACCGAAATAACAATCTCAAAGATTAATTGAACTAAGTGATGGAAGTTCTCTCTTATTGGGTGGTATCCCAGGGGCATAAGCCTATCATGGGTCGATCCCTATTTATGTGTTTATGGGTGGTATCCCAGGGGCATAATCCTATCATGGGTCGATCCTAGTTGATATGTACTGGAGGCAGCCTAATAGTCACAGTACAGTACAGTAATGATTACAAAGATGATAAGAACGAAGGTAAAGTGATTGAATAAATACAATGTACAGGTTGTCACAAGTTCTAGTAAGTGTGGTCCACTCCTATTACGATTTATTCATTTGTTTCTGATTTCTATTGAGCTCCTATATCATATGTGATTATCTACAGCTTTACATACTCAGTACATATTTCGTACTGACGTCCCCCACGGGGACCTGCATTTCATGCTGCAGGCACAGGCACCTTAGCTCATACACCGCACAAGTAGAAGACAGGATATCCAGCTGCTTTTGGTGAGCTCCAGTTTGCTTCGGGGCTTTCCGTGTCATATCCAGTCACTTTTGGTATTGTATAGAAGTTAGTTATATGGCGGTGTGTGTCCCGACCTTAGTTAAACTCTGTGTATTATCTAGAGGCTTTGTAGACCTAATGTTCAGTAAAGGTGGTGTTTTGTTAATAGACGTGATGGCTCCAACGGCCAAGTATTGTATATACATATATATGTGTGCTCGAGCTTATACAGGTGATTATTTTCTTTTATATGTGACATGATGCTATCCGAATTTCGGGTTGTCATAGAGGTATGCATGGGAAGTATAAGGTTATGAGCTGGTTTTCCCGGGCCTCCTCGGTTACGGGTGCCAGTCCTCCCCAATAGGATTTGAGGCGTGACAAAGAGAGAACATGTAGATACAAGATCATCAAATACAAGCAAAGGAAGGTAAGACAAATACATAGATGACAAGTCAATAAGACAATACAACACAACATAAACACAATAAAGAAAGTGCAATGTATATTATGATGATGATGCACGAGGTCTTCACACAACCTTCGGGATCATCGCACAATCCCCGTATACACCTACGGAGGCAAGCCTCCTAACGCAGGACCCATGGGGGGTTCGTCAACCCTTATACAATCCACATATCTTATATCTCCTTTCTGGCACATTCCTCGAAAAGGGTTTTATAAGGTGTTATAATATCTTTTAAAAAGGTGTTGCCAGTGTTTGTCAGATGTTGCCACGGTGGTACCAATGTTTCATAAATAAGTATGATATGAAGATGTAATGCTCACAACCAATCACAATGAGTATTTCCACAAACAACCACATGATATATTTCCATAACCAACCACAATGATACTTTTCCACAACCACATGAGTCAATATTCACTCATTATTTTCATATCATCCATGAATTTTCACATATCTTATTTGTCAATAAAGTATGAATATAATCACAATACATCAATGGTGCCACATTAAGCATTTTAACAACATAGTACAATTATTCATATGTATTCAAGGCTATCAATATCATATAGGACCCCACACGGTCACATATATCACATAATATCTCAGTTTCGATAATTACATCACATATAAGCCCCCACACGAGCACAACACATAGATAGACATTTTTCATGATTAGTTCTCACCCTTAGCATGCATTTTATACCATCATTTACTACTCATCCTATTCTGAAAGAGTTAAGCCATAACCTACCTCGAAAGCCGAAATCGATCTGTTACACTTGAATCCGCGATCTTACTTTTCACGAACAATCCTGAACTCTACTAAAAACATCAAATATGGAATCTACGCTTCAATACAAAACCAACGACACTCATATTGACTACTTTTGGTTCGGGGTTAAAACAAACCCCCAAAATAGATTTTACATAAAGATGGGCAAAATTGGAACTTTATTTTAAAAACATGCTCCCAATATTTTTAGAAACCTACACCTGAAAAACTAAGTTAAATCGAGTCAAAAATGGAGTTCAAATCAAAGAAAAATCATTTTTGAGCTTTACTGGGTAAAATCTTTGAAATCCGGGTTAAAATAAAAAATCGGAGTTGTTTTGAAGGTTAAATTGATGAAAAACTAGTAATTATAAGATAAAAATATTATTCAAGTGAAAGGAGTGAAATTTGGGTTTAAAATCATGCTCTAAGATTTTTGGGGTTTTGAAAAATTAATCAAGAAATTACTAAGAAAAAGATGAATTCTTACCTTTAATCAGTAATAAAACCAAGAAAAAGGTGTTAATCTAGCTTCCTAAGCTCTCACAAACTTTACTTTTAAGCTCTCATACTATTTTAGGGTTTAACTCTCAAGAGCCAAGATAAAAATGAGCAAAATGGGCCAAAAGGGTGAAAAATCTGTTATTTATTTCAGATTTTCTGCATAGTGCAGATTTTTTTCCTTTAAGTCGAAATGGAATTCGACGAGGTATCCGGGATTCGTTCGGAGTCCGATTTATGCAAACACACTAAATTCAACATTTCGAACGCGATAGAGATATCAGATTTTCAAGAAAACATCATTTTCATAAAGTTGACCCCCGAAATCTAAAATTATAATTTTCCAAATCGACAGTCGAAATGAGATTTAAAAGCCGTAAAATTATACCAAATATGCTAACACCCTAAAATCAACATTTCAAATCTGTTGGCGAAGTCAGATTTTTCATCCGAGGTCGTTTTGATCAAATGTGGGTCCCACACCCATATTTTTAATTTTCCAACTTTCCGATCAATAGGTCGAAATGAGCTCGGGTGCACCGAAACCTGAACCAAAGATCTACCCAGCCTAAAATTGATATTTAGAGCTGCTGGCGCAGTTCGTTCGGCTATCCGTCGCATGGATCAAAAGATATCTACATAAGTTCAAAATAAGGCTCTTAAAGCCATCAAAAACCACAAATAAATGATACCAAAATGCATAAAAAATTATGTCAATCACTCTCACACCCTAGAAATATCATATTGCAATTATGGGGAGGGATAAAACAGTCAACTCACATAAAATCACAAATTTCATCAAATTTTAGGTCATTACACTTACGATTGAAGCAGCTGAAGAAGATATCATAAAACATCAAGAGTTAATTTATTATTTTATTTCAATTTTACCTTTTTATTAAATATAATTATTTTTTTAATACTTAAATGACTTATACTAATTAATTAAGAATGATATAGTAAAATTACGATTGAAGCAGCTGAAGCAGGCATGTTGAAGATGTGCTTGCTTATTTTCCTTTATTTGTATACTAGATATCGAAGGCTCGTGCTAGCACGGGCCCAATATATGTTATTTTTTAGTCTCAATTTATATGATACAAATAAAATTTTGATAATTAATTATATTTTAAATATTTTTTAGATATTTTAAGTTGTTAGCTATTGTAATTTATAATAGTTTTTTGACATTATAATTTACTATTTTTAGTCGCTAGCCATTATAATTTATAATACTCTCCTTGTCCAAAGTTTTGTAGCATTGATACTCTATTATGTTTTTAGAATAATTTAAGTTTGTAATTACTGAAATTTATATTACTTTTTCTTCTATTTCAATTTAAGTGACACTGATATAATTTCGAGATTCAATCAAATATCACGATTGAAGTCGCGAAGTAGACATGTCTTAAATAACTCATAATAACTTATTAGAAGTGATACAATAAAATAACTATAAAAAATAGTTGTGAAAAAAAATTTAAGTGGACCTCATATAAGATGTCAAGCTAATTTAAAACATCAATAGTTAATTTATCTTTTTTTGTTTAATTTATTTTTTTTAAATATTTTTTTTTAATATTTAGATGACTCATAATAATTAATTAGGAATAAAATAGTAAAATTATGGTTGAAACAACTAAAGCAAACATGTTATAAATATCTATTTTACTTTCTTTTATCAAATGTTATTAATTTTTTAATACATAAATAACATATAATAATCAATTAGGAAATAACTTATTAGATGTGGTATAACAAAATTGATATAAAAAATAATTGTGAAAAAAATTTAGACAAACCTTATATAAGATGTCAAGTTAATTTAAAACTTCAATAGTTTGTTTATCATTTTTTATTTATTTTATCTTTTTTATTAAATATTTTTTTTAATACTTAAATGACTTATACTAATTAGTTAGGGATGAAATAATAAAATTATCGTTGAAGCAACTAAAGCAGACATGTCATAAATATCTATTTTATTTTTTTGTTAAATATTATTAATTTTTAATACTTAAATGACATATAATAATTAATTAGGGGTGATATAGTAAAATCATGAATTAATACTTAAATGACTTATGGTAATTAATTAGGAATGAAATAGTAAAATTATAGTTGAAGCAGATGAAGCAGACATGTCATAAATATCTATTTTATATTTTTGTTAAATATTATTAATTTTTTAATATATAAATGATATATAATAATTAATTAGGGGTGATATGATAAAATCACAGAGGAAGCAGGCATGACGACTACCTCCTGCTTTCCTTAACGCTTCTATATATTAGAATATATATTAGTAAAGTAATATCATACTACTATTTTATAATTGTGACTAATTCTATCATTTAAAAGTTTTATTTGTTTGGTTGATAAATTCTAAGTTAGATATATAATATTATATTTAGATTGATGAAATTTGAGTAACGATATTTTAAGTTGTTAAAACTTTTGTGTATTGATAGTCGATTATATTTTTTTAATAATTTAAGTTCTTAATTATTGTGATTTATAATATTTTTTGTCTACTCTACTAATTAGAAGTGACATAGTAAAATTATTGTAAAAATCCCTTGTGAATTTTTTTTAAGTGGCTGACGTCATGTTAATTTAAAACATCAAAATTAATTTATCATTTTACGTCTATTTTACCTTTTTTTTATTGAATATTATTAATTTTATAATACTTAAATGATTTATAATAATTAAATATGGGTAATTTAGTAATTTAACGATTTAAGTAGTTGAAACAGTCATGTCTTAAATATCTATTTTCATTTTTTATTAAATATTATTAATTTTTTAATAGGTAAATGACTTATAATAATTATTTAGGGGTAATATAGTAAAATCACGATTGAAACAGCTGAGCCAGGCATGTCAAATATGAGCAGGCTACTTCAGCTGCTTATTGTGACTTCCTACATAGGATACTAATAATATAATTTTTAATGCTTAAATAACCATGATAAGTAATTAGGGATGATATAGTAAAATCACAATTGAAGTCGCGAAGCAGACATATATTAAAAATAATATGGCATAATAACTATAAAAAATTATTTGTGAAAATAACCTAAGTGAGCCTCATATAAAATGTCAAGCTAATTTAAAACATCAAGAGTTAATTTATTATTTTATGTCTATTTTATATTTTTTTATTAAATATTATTAATTTTTTTATACTTAGATGACTTATATTAATTAATTAGGGGTGATACGATAAAATTATGGTTGAAGCAGCTAAATCAGACATGTCAGAAATATTTATTTTACTTATTTGTATTAAATATTATTAATTTTCTAATGCGTAAATAACTTATAATAATTAATTAGGGGTAATATAGTAAAAACACAGGTGTAGCAGCTGAAGCAGGCATGTCGACATGCTGCCTGCTTCAGCTGCTAAACTGCCTCTTATAATATAAGAGAAAGTAAAATTAAATTAAGTCTCAATTTTTCATCACTATAATCAACGTAATTGTTTGACTTCTAATTGTAAAAGATTGATTCAATCTATATTACAGTTAAATTGAGTTTCAATTTATCACGACTATGATCAACATAAATATTTGACTTTTTAATTTTTTTTTTTATAACCATGATATCCGGGTCAGCTTGCGCGCACCAATTAATGTTAGGATTGGATTGTATCTTAATTTGTCTTTATCGACTATAGTCAACATAAATGGTTGACTTTTAATTGGAAAATGTTGATTGAATCTATGTTAGGATTGAATTGAATTTCATTTTGTCATGATTATAATCAACATAAATGGTTAACTTCTACTTGAAAAATATTGATTCAATCTCTGTTAGGATCAAATCGAGTCTCAATCTATCACGACTATAGTCAAAATAAAAAGATTGACTTCTAAATGGGAAATATTGATTCAATCTATGTTAAGATTGAATCATATGTCAATTTGTCACTATAGTCAACATAAATGGTTGACTTCTATTTAGAAAATGTTGATTCAGTATATACTAGGTTAAATCGAGTCTTAATTTGTGAATTTTATGACTCGCCAACACAAGTGATGACTTCTAGTAACTCAATTTCACTTCTTAAAACTTTTTATTGATGATGATGACGATGATGATGATGATTATAATAATAATTGACTTGATAATTTTTTGAGTTTAATTTTGATCAACTTTTTAAAATACTTTAGTGAAATAATATGAAAAATACTTTAAGGTTTTAGTTCACACTATTGTTGACTTTTAATAATTCAACTTCACTCTTATGTATATTTTAAAATTTTATTTTCATGAGATTAAGTGAATTTTTTTTAAAAAAATACAAGCTTTGAAATTTCTTTTGAGTTTAATTTTGACAATTATTGATATATATTTTATCGAAAATATATAAAAATACTTTAAATTTTTAGTCAACACAATTATTAACTTCTAAGAACTTAATTCACTTTTATGTATATTTTTCAAGTGAAAAACTTTTAGAAAATAGCGTACATTTCAGCAAATTGGAGGAACTCATAATCTAACTTCAAAATTATCATATTTAGTGAATGTATCAACCTAATTTATTTGATATAAGATATAAATACAACGAGAGCAGCTAAATGCAACCTTTTTCAATTTTTTTGTCTTTTCGTTTTCTTTTTTCTTTTTTTTCACTCTCTTTTATCTCTAACTTTTATTTCTCTTTCTTTTTCTTTTCTTTTCAATTATTTTATTTTTTTCATTTTTAGGTACTTTTTGGTCTCTTTTTTTCTTTTTCGCGTTTACCTTTTTTAAAAAAAATTATGTCTTTTTGGGTACTTTTTCCTTAGTTTTTTTTTTCTTTTGTGTGCTTTTCCTCCTTTTTGTTTTTTTTTTCCTATTTTCGTTTCATTCTTTTCACTTTTTTCCTCTCTTCTATCTCTAACTTT
Organism: Capsicum annuum; assembly: GCF_002878395.1. NCBI lineage: Eukaryota > Viridiplantae > Streptophyta > Magnoliopsida > Solanales > Solanaceae > Capsicum > Capsicum annuum. The sequence continues at coordinate 172,833,896 of NC_061120.1, read as the reverse complement.
TATTTCTCTTTCTTTTTTTATTTTTTTTTATTTTTTTTATTTTTTTTTTCTTTTCTCCTTTTTTGTTCTATTTTATGTTTTTTTTTTTGTATTTTTTTTAAAATATGGCTACGTCGAGCATAAATCATGAATGACAATGAAAATAACACAATCACTTATTGTATTCGCACCATCATTTACATTTTTCTATTCATTGATGCAATTTATTTGTATTTCTATTTTATAGTTCGCACTTGTATGGATGCACTTAATTGGAAAGAAAGATAATGAATTGTAACTCCTTTCATTCCCTCTTCTATTACTATTAGGTACCGTTTGAATTGTAATTAATTAAAACTTAGGCTAAATAAGGTAATTAAGAGTTTATGTTTGTTCAGTTATGTAGTTGTTTTTTTTAATATTTATTTTTTATGAGATAAATAAGAAATAAAATAAACAATATATAGAAAAAATATTCGACTTCAATTTTTACAAGATAATTAATTTTCTTAGATAAAATAATTATGAAAATACTTTATAATTTTAGTGAAACAACACAAAAATACTTTCAAAATATTAAATATAATTTAACTAAATAAATTTATATTTTATCGCGGTTTTCTAATTTCGGAGTTGTGATTCAATGATTATAAATTTTTTGACCAGTTTATTAGAATAACATTATGTGACGATCCCAATAATTTTTATTTATTTACTTAATCTTTGCATACAATTGAATTTTCAGTCGAACCTATATACACTCAACATGCGAGTTATTTAGAGTCAAGATAAAAATTACACTAAATTTTTTAAGTCAAACTTAATTAATTTACAGTTGAAATATCACGTTGATAACTATCAATTGAATTGCTATTTAAAGGCGATTTTCTTTTGTTTGTAAACAAAATAAAAATGAATTTAACTTTAAAAGTAATCATATTTGGATTTATGCTGACTATAAATTTAGCGACTGAACCATCACTATTTTTAATTCCAAAAATTTCATTCATGATTTCTCTTAAATATTTTTGTTATATTGGATTCTATTTTTTAAAAAAAAAGTTTATAGGAGGAATTTTGTAGATTAGATATATGAAGGATTCAAAAGAAAAAAAAAATTTAAAAGTTAAAAAATTTGTATAGTAAAATAATTAAAGAGATAGAAGTATTGGAAGAAAAAAAAAATATATATAATACAACTAAAAAATGATGATTAAAAGATTTCAAATTAGATCAGTGAGCTTAGAATAAGTAATGAAAAAGTAGAATGAAAAAGTAAAAATATAAGAAATAAATATGAAAGAATAATAAAAAATAATAAAAAATTGAAATAAGAAAAATATGAAATAATAATAAAAAATAAAAAATAAAAGTCAAAGTGATTTTGTTTTTCAAGGAAAAAATAAATTGATTAAGTACTTAAAATAGGTTGTTTTGCATTTTGAATGAAAAGATGGTGATGTTGGAGCCAAAGAGCAAATAGTCTTTTTACAATTTTTGAGTCATTCAGTCAGATACTCTTCGACTCATTTAGCAGCACCCTTAATTAAATACCTAGTTGACGATCAGATTACTGTTTAGCAATGATTAGGTAACATGCTCACTCAATTAGGTCCCTGTCTTAAAAGGTAAAAACTAACTATCATGCCACAAATAAATATGAAGGTGCAATTAATCTGTCAAATGTGAAATTCAAACTTTGCTGCTCTCTGCAAGTATGCCAACAAGAAACTCTTTCTTTACTTTAAAGAGGCGGTTCCTCATTAAATTACAAGGAAAGTTCATTAAAAATAATACTTAGAACTCAAGTAGTCCAACGTTAATAATGACAAACTAAGTGTTATTCCACAAACCAAATTTAGGAAAAGACAGAATTTACTCATATCTTCTCAGATAGAAAAATTATTTTTAATAGATTCTCAATTAAAAAAATTAAAAATATGTTTGACAAATACAAAAGCAAAGATTATGGTGGTAAAATAATATTAAAGAAAAAAAATACTAACAACTAAAATAGTAAAGATAACCTAAGTTAAAAAAAAAAAAATGAGTAGTAATACAATTAAGGAATAGGATAGTAATAGAACAACAATTGTCATATTAATAGTAAGAGGAAACAGATTAGCTGTTCTCTGGGGCGAATCTATGTAGGTGGATTGGGGTGTCACGGCATCCGTACTTCTCGATTGAAATTTTGTATATTTATATGTATATTTGTATATATGTATCAGTTAGCGTATAATTATTATGCTTGGCACCCACACTACAAAGTGAGTTAACGGTGCAAGTGGTTGAGACGATTGGGTTTTACCCAGTAGCGCGGGTTCGAACCTAGCTTAGGACTCTTTTTTAGCATTATACTTTTTACTTTTTCATTAAAAAAACGAACCCAACTTAGGACTCTTTTTTAAATTAATTTTTTAGCATTATACTTTCTGCTTTCTCATTAAAAAATAAAATGCAGTTATGTAGAGTAGAACCCTTGACCTCTTTTAATAAAACCCTTAATGACACCAACTAGGCAAGCCTTCATGCTATACCAACTTTTGTTGATATATATAATTATAGTTTACTTTGTGAATATTGACTCTGCTATCCTAAAATATTGTACGGAGTATACGTTATTGTTCAAAATAGGGTGGCACCCGGAGGTTCCAAATTGTGGATCTACCTCTGGTTGTTCTAAGCTCGAACCATGCTTTGAGAGATAAAGAGAAGGAAAATACTGATATCTAAGGAACCTTGTAGGAGGGCTCTGTATTAGGGGTGGACATGGTATGGTATATATCGAATCGAAATTTTTAATACCGTGATTTTTGGTATTATGGTATTTGGTATGATATATGATATACATTTTAATTTTTTTTAGTATATGGTATGGTATACGGTATTTACAAATTACATACCGAAATACCGAAGTATATATAGTTACATAAGTAACTTTTATATATATATATATATACAAAAAATAAAAACTTAGTATTAGTATAAAAATATTTAGACTTTGAAACTTTCGCTACTCTATCTTGATTGAAATATCTTTTTGGTGTAATTGACTAATAAAATGAATTATTTGTATTTTTTTTTCAATATTTCTAGATGTGTAATGCATTTTTATGATACAATTAAGAGATGTTTTTGAAAAGTCGAAATAATAATACTCTAGTATAAGAGTATATATTGTTAAAGTTAACAAACTATGGTTACCGATTGCCATACCGTAAAATATCGAAACCAAACGTCAAAATATCAAACCATACCGAATTAATATGATATAGTAATGGTATAATATTTAAAAAAAAAAACAAATACCAAAATTACCGTACCGAAATTTTAAATATCTTACTATATCATACCATGTCCACCCCTACTCTGTATAGCATTTTAATACCTTAAAAAATATCAGACCAATAACATCACTACAAATTACAATGACTTATAGACTTATTTTGCTAGGAAAAACTCAAGTGACATTTTTAAAAGGGAAAATCTGACTAGATTGCCCCTGTTCTAGAAGAGGAAGCATATAGCTAGCACTTTGAACCATGCCTATCAACGGTGAAAGGTAGCCCTAGAGTGAGTTCTCCGAGATAAAATTGTTTGATTATCTCCAAACTTTCTATTTTAATTCTCGATCTTCATTTTATTAATGATCATTTTCTTGGTGAGCTGAAAATGTACATATTTAATTACCTTTCCTCAATTTTTTTCTATCTACTTTTACCTCTCCTTAAGCTTAATAATGTTAGCCCTCTCACACCTTCTCATTGAGGCATCTGTGTTCTTTCTCTTTATATATTTAAATTATTTCAATCTTGCTTTCTGCATCTTGTTCACCACTTTATTACTCTAATTTTTACTTGTGTATCTTCGTTTTCAATATGTCAACACATTCATCTAAGTACTTTCATCTCTAGTACATTCATCCTCTGTGTGAATTTTTTAGCAGTAAAATGAGTTAATATGTGGCATTGCACATACGAATCTTTTATATTTTTTTTCCACTAACCTATTCAATTTACTACTCAATATTTTGTTCAGTATATGGCCAAAAAAAAATCTTTTCCATAAGGAGGTAATTAATCATTTTAAACTTGTAAATAGATTTTTTTTTCTTTTTTGCAATTAAATCCTTCTCTGTTAAATAAAGTCAACTCCTTCCGTCCAACTTGAACCCAAGAGAACTGCAACAATTTGTTTTTTCTCTAGAAATTCAATCCTTTAATTAACTTTTTAAAATCCTTTAATAGTCCAATGAAAAAGAATTCCCTCCCCCTCCTCCGCCCCGTCATCACCACCATAATTAATTTCTACTATCTCTGTTTAAAAAAGAATGATCTACTTTTTTTTAATATTTTAATTTCAACTTCCCACATGACATGTTTAGGATCACAAGATTAAAAGACATTTTGGTACATTTTACACAAATTTAAATATGTTATGAAAGGTTGAAATATGTAAATTAATGGTGGTGCAAGAAATATATATTAGGATATGCTATTAATCAGCTTGTATTATATTATTATATTTTTATATTTCATGTAAAGATAATTTATTATATTAATAAAATCTTTATTTGAATAGATCATAGTTAATATATGTGTCATTTACTTATATAGTAGATAATTTTGTGTATGAAGTATTTTAACTCATGCACCAAAGATTAAAATTGTCGGTCCTTATAAGTAATAAATTAATGTTCACAATCAAAGATGAGGTAGGACAAACAACTTGATGATTGTAACACAAGATTAACTATAATTTGATCTTAATTATGAGAGTGGTAATATTTCGACTTCTTGTGCTAATGCATTTCGTATGTATTGAACAGACCAGTAAGAGATACTATTTATTTATGTTTTGAATATTAATAAATAACTTATCCAGACCATTGCGTGCACTTATACTCTTGATCTTGATATAATTATTATGATCTATGTGGTTTGATTTATTGTTGTAATCTATTAAAAGGTGAGACTCTTTTATGAGTCAATATATATTCATAATAGATTGGATGATGGCAAATTACTTAGTGAAATATGAATTAGTTAATAGAACCATATCTCGAACATGAGATAGAAGACACCTCTTTATGGTTGCTTATAAGTTTTCACGTGAAAACCCTGCAGGTGGATCTTATATCTGTCATATGAAATAAGTTAAGCATTATAAATAAAGGATTAAATTAATCAATGAGCTAAAATTTTCAGAGAATTTAATTTAATTGATTGGTGTCGGTAATTCTAAAATGGAGAGTTAAATAAGATGTAATGATAGATTTTGAAATTAACCGATGAGTGCAATTATAGATTTTTAGTGGAATAATTTATAATTTATTATGATATGATAATTCTTTCATCGCCAAATTAATATCATAATTGGAATCCTCAGTTAAACAATCTGTGGTTCCTACTATTCTGATTAACTAATCAAATTTGAAAAAGAAAAAGAGTAATAGAAGAGGTAATATTTACTGATCTTTTGTAAATAAGGAATAAAAGAATTAAAAATCAATTTTGGCATTGTAACAAATTTAAAGCTGAAAAATATTTTGACATTAAATGGTGTATTAAGGCTAAAATCATTTTATGGCTTTAAGGTCATAATAAAGAGCCAAAATGTTTGTCTCCCGTCCTTCCTTATCCAGTTGAAAGTGGGAATAAGTAGAGACTGATTTCTGATTCAATCATCCTTCTCCAATTCCAAAATATTTGCCCACACAAAGTTGATTAATAAAGTTAATCAGAAAGTAGTAAAAGGCAGCAGACTTATCAAACAAGGTATTGAGCGAGTTGTGTGAAAGCTTCAAGGGGTAAGTTTTCTGATTTTAGTTTTGTTATGTTATCTAGATACTATGTAAGTTATATTAATCTTGTAGATTTTCGTTGTGTATGTTCTAACAATATATAACTTAAATTCTCGTTGAATTGCTTTTTTGGAGCTTATAATATTGCATGATCGGTGTTATTACTACTTTTTTGAAAAAAGAAATGGGGACAGGATAGAAACGACACTTCAAATTAAACTATTTTTATGAAAATGACCATGAAATTTAAATTCCACTTTCTAGCCGTTTCAATTTTCTGGCCTATTTTATACCGTTTCTACACTCCTTTTATATAATTTCTATACATATCTTATATATATAAATATTTCATACGAAAATTATGCAGTTTTGATATACAATTTATACAATAATTATACATATTTTTTACACATTTTATGCAACAATTATATAAATTTGATACACTTTCTCTATATATATATATTTATATATTTTATACATATACATATTTGATACATATATCTTATATGAATATGTATGTTATATAACAATTATATCATTTTTATATAATTATATTTAATTATTATTTTAAAATAATAAAAAAAAAGAGAATATTTTTTTAGTTAAAAAATTTATAGCAAAAAAAAAAAACTGAAATATTTTTAAAAAAGTCGAATGACCCAAGTTGAAAACGGTATCAATATTGTATATGGACTGTATCAATATTATATATTAACTGTATCTGAACTACGTGGGCCAAAATGACCCAAAATAGAAAATGACTATAAAGTGAAAATAGTATATCCGACTGACCACTTTTTGAAAAGATATCAAACTTGGGCTATTTATTTTAAAAAGTATTATAGAATGTTCTTTTCTCCAAAAGAATTGCGATTCAGAGAATTGATATATTTAGTAGGCCACTTATATTTTATTTTATTTTTTGATTTTATGGACTTTTCAAAAAAATCCTTACTTTTATACAGTAAAATTTTGAAAGAATTATTCATTTTGTAATTAACGGTTAAGAGATCATAATTTCTCAAAAGTCTAACTCTCATATTGAAATTCGATTAAATTTAAATTTATGTATATTAAATATTAACTTGTTTCTAAGGCAACCCTCTAATAGAACAATCCCACTACAATGGGTGTTGATTTTGTTTTCCCTACTTGTTCATTAAGTTAAATGGCTGTTTTAAGATATTATCAATCCAAATACTGTCACAATGCATCACTCTTCTTATTATTGGATTATCCACAACATGTGCTCCACAACATTATCATAAAAAATAACCTTAGTCGGTATATTCTGAAAAGGATTACTCAATTTGTACCATCATTTCCACTATACATTGAACAAACCATTTATTTTTAAAATATAAAGTTGAAGTTCCTAGGTCAAGAAAGCTACTAGCTTTCTTTTTAAATTGGCATTTGAAACTTATAATTGAGTGAAAAAGACTTATGTTCATAAAGAAAAAAATGTCGGTAAATCAAGTACGAAAAAACCTGAAAGATAATATTAAAGAAATATATTTTTCCTGGCGTGTGTGTGTGTGTTTGCTCTTTCTAATAGCTGTGGTATTTGACTTTGCTTGTTCTATAGTGCAGCCATAGCCGCCCCTTCTCACCGTTGCTAAATAGATTTTCCCCTTTTAGGTTTAGATTTTTATATATTATTTTTTTTGTTTGTACATTATAAAAGAGATATTTCAATGAAAATTACATTTTTAACGTATCATTTGGTGTTTATATCTTAACATATTCCTGACTTAAATTTTAATAGGTCTAATTTTTAAATTTTTCATATTAAAATTTTAAATTTATTATACTGTTAAAATTATGAATTCTACTCTAATAATTATTCAAAATTTAATAATTATGAGCGGTCTTTCGAAAACAGCTTCTTTATCGAGCTAGTGGTAAAATTCGACGTTTCCTTTACATCTCTAAACATCACTTGTAAAATTTTACTTTATATATTGTTATTTTGTTATACTCCATATCAAAACTCAAAAGCAGGGCATACTACTTTTTTTGTTTTGTTATACTCCATATCAAAACTCAAAAGCAGGGCATACTACTTTTTTTGTTCTTTCTCATGCTTTTCTTTCTAATTCCTTTTTTTTCTTTGCCAAGATATACTATAAGGTTTTACTAGAATTGGAATAACTTACTCCCTCCATTTTATTTTACTTATTCCAATTTGATATTTTATATTAATTAAAAAATAATAATTAATAGCATGACTATTTTACCATATTATCCCTATTAAATGATGTTTATATTTTAATTTGGAGAAAAAATAATTAATATTAAGGATAAAAAAAGAAAAAAAATTATCTTGTCTTGATTAATGAAAAATGACAAGTAAAATGAGAAATCAAATTAGAAAATTTGGAACGAGTAAAATGGAACGGAGTGAATACTTGTTTCTGGGAGGGTTTCCATTGTATGCATATTCAATTCCTTAAAATATAACCATTAGAGTTGGCATGGTGATTCAGCGCCATGTCCCTTAAGCAAGAGCTCGGGGGTTCAATCCTCGCCTCTGGCGAATGAAGCAAACTCTGTGGCCAGTTCCCTACCACTTAGTGCGCTGACAGAGGAACGGAGAATTAGTCTCATGGCTGCCGACTGTGGGTATACCTTGGAAAACCAAAAAAATTCCTTAAAATATAGCACCAATAAAGACATAGAAGAGTTATTACGTGAAATTTATCATCTGTTTGTATCTATTCAACATTCTTCTTTTCTTTTTCTTTTTAAAGGAGAATAATATTATATCATTAACCAGGATCATTACAAAACACTGGATTGATCCAAAAGATTTATTTTGAGTTTTGCACAATTAACACACTAATTATGTGATATTTTTTGGGGTCACTAAATTGTGGGATAAAAAGAATATTACTCCTACCCAATTAGTGTTAATTGTGCAAGACGCAAAATAGATTTTTTCAATTCATTGGGATCATGATGCGTCATGTTCGAAGTAAAGTTGAAACTTGCAACACTAACACTATAATGATTCTAATAAAATTAATCTGCAACGCTAACAACTATGATGCTTCTTATAAAAGTAATTTTTAACTGTAGTACTTCATAATCATAAATACTAGTTTACGAGAGGTATGAATTTCTCCATATAGCGAAAGCAAATTTGGAGACACGATGACTCATGTATCGATCATTGAAAATTCTGACAAAGCGGATGAAGTCTTTTTATCCACAGTCTAGATATTCTTTAAGGATGGTGTTAGGATCGGAAATTTAAAATTATATAAAATTTAGCTAAGCAAATGATATAATGACAATAAGAAAGACGACAACAGCCGTAAATTGAGGGGAAAAGGAGGTATGTGGATCTAATGTGATTCGGTCAATTTGACCGATGTCCACAACCAAAAGAAGCATGTTTACTACAACAACAAATACACAAACAAGAGTATACAAAAATAGAGACGATACTCTAATGATCCCCAATATATATCCCAAGAGTATAACCTCACAATTCACTCACAAAAAGAGGTTTGCACAAAGTGTTTCCTAACAACTACTCTAGCAGATATGCAGAGAACTCTATTAAAAAGCACATTGAATTTGAGTTTCTAACAAAAAATGGAATGATCCAAAGAGAGTATAAAATTAGAGATGACACTCTAATTATCTCAAAATATATTTCAAGAGAATAACCTCACAAATATCACTCTAAAAAATAGATTCACGCGTAATATTTCTCAATACTAACTCTATCGGATATATAAAATTATTCTATATTACTATCAAAAAGTTGGATGATTAATGTGAAAAAATAACTCTCCTTTTATAGGAGCAATACTTGGCTCCAAGTTTATAATAGAGAAAATAATAAATGATCAAATTTTCTCTATCACATAATAATATATTGGCTCCAAGAAATATATGTGACAATGTAAATTAGCACATGTCAAATAAAGACACATCTTACAAATCTTTATTTTGGCCTGATTTGGATAGCATAGCAATTTTGCTCCACCTCTCAAAAAGCCCCAATGGGCCTATGTCACAAATTGATGACGCCAAAATCAGATAAATTTGATTTGTAGTAACATCTGCAACAGTTGATGATCCCAACATAGTACAGGAAACTCCATCTCCAACAAAATTATATGTAGAAAATAAGTCCCTGTTAGAAGACATATAACGCAAACAATTTGAATCAACAAGCCTCTCCTCAATAGATCCAAAATTATTCTCAACAAAAATCTTCATTTGAGTCATCTTGACTGTTGAAACTAACCCGATTAAATTCAGCTTTGATATCACTTTATTAGGATTGGCAATCTGGGATAGTGCGAAATTTGGCTAAGCAAATGACATAAATGAAAATAAGAAAGACAATAACAACTGTAAGTTGGAACAAAAAAAAGAGATACGCAAATTTAACGTGTCTCGATCAATTTTATCTATGTCCACAACAAAATGAACAAGTTTACTATACAATCAATACAAAAACGAAAGAGTACAAAATTAGAGAAACTCTAATTATCCCCAAAATATTTTTCAAAGAATAACATCATAATTCACTCACAAAAAAAGGCTCACAGAAAGTGTTTTCCAACACTACTCTAGTGGATGTACACAAAACTTTCTATTACAAAGAACACTCAATATGAGTTTCTAACAAAGTGTGGATTGTTCCAAAAGTTTTTTTTGAGTTTTGCACAATTAACACACTAATTATGTGAGATTTTGGGGGGTCACTAAATTGTGAGATAAAAAAAATATTACACAATTAATGTTAATTGTGCAAGACACAAAATGAATTTTTTCAATTCATACGGGTCATGGTGTGCCATGTTCGAAGCAAAGTTGAAACTTACAACACTAACACTATGATGCTTCTAATAAAACTAGATGTTGGAGGCTTGTGCTTGCATTTTGGGTTAAATATTGTATAGATTTATACAAAAATTTAAATTTTTAAAGTTATTGTTTAAGTAGATTTTGATTCATCTATAACATAAGATTGGAACTGCAACATAGGCTTCCTTTATAACAATTACAAAATAGGTTGAATTTTATAGATGTCTGATATTTACAGTACGTTGTTCATATATAGTACATATTTGTGAATAACAACTTTACTGATGACACCAGGACTTACATTACAAAACTAATATCAAGCTATAATAAACATAGAAATTAAAGATTTCAAGTTTGTTTAACGAATCCAATTCTTTGTAATGACCTAAAAATTTGATAAAATATGTTAAATTTGTGAGTTTGTGTGATGTGACTGTTTTATCCCTCTCCGTAGTTGCATTATAGTATTTTTGGAGTGTGGGGTGATTGACATAGTTCCAGATGCATTTTGGTACCATTTATGCGATATTGTGATTTTTTTATTGTTTCAAGAACGTTATTTTAGGCTAGCTAGATCTTTGGTTCGGGTCCTATTGCAACCAAACTCATTTCGACCTATTGGTCGGAAAGTTGGAAATTGAAAATATGGGTATGGGACTCACATTTGATCGAAGTGACCTCGGATGAAAAATTCGACTTCTCCAGCAGATCTGGAATATCGATTTTAGGATGTTAGCATGTTTGGTATGATTTTACGGCTTTTAAATCTCATTTCGATCCTTAATTTGGAAAATTATAATTTCAAATTTTGGAGGTCAACTTTTTGAAAATGATTTTTTTTTTTTTGAAAAAATGACTTTGCTAATGCGTTCAAAACGTCGAAAAGTTAGTGTGATTTGCATATATCGGACTCCAAACGAATTTCGAACACCCATCGAAGTCTAGATTGACTTGAGAAAAACAGGTTTTCAGCTATATTTGTGCAGAAAAATCTACAATAATAATAGCAATTTTGGACCTATTTTTGCTTATTTTTTATCTTGCCTCTTGGGAGCTAAACCTTAAAATAGTGTGGGAGCTTAAAAGTGAAGCTCGTGGGAGTTTGGGAATCTAGATTAACATAAATTTCTTGATTTTATTACGGATTTAAATTAAGAATTCGCCCTTTTCTTAGTAATTTCTTGATTAATTTCTCAAAAATCTTAAAGATTGATTTTAAACCTCCATTTCACTCCTTTTCACTTAAATAATATTTTTATCTTATAATTACTAGTTTTTCATCAATTTAACCTTCAAAACAACTCCGATTTTTTATTTTAATCCGAATTTCAAAGATTTTATCCGGTAAAACTCAAAAATGATTTTTCGTCAATTTGAACCTCGTTTTTTACTCGATATGACTTGAGTTTTCAGATGTAGGTTCCCCAAAACTATGGGGAACATATTTTTAAAATAAAGTTTTGATTTGCCCTTTTTTTTTCGAAAATTCGTTTCGGGGGTTCCATTTTGACCCAAAACCAAAAGTAGTCAACATGGGTGTTGTTGGTGTTGTTTTGACACATAGATTTCATATTTGATATTTTAAGTAAAGTTCGAGATCGTTCATGAAAAGTAAGGTCATGGGTTCAAAGTATAACGGACCGGTTTCGACTTTTGAGAAGGTTATGACTTAGCTCTTTCAGACTGGCTGGGTAGTAAATAATAGTACAAAATACATTTTAAGGGTGGGAACTAATCATGAATAATGATTATCTATGTGTTGTGCCCGTGTGGAGCCTATATGTGATGTAATTGTCGAAATTGAGATATTATGTGATATGTGTGACTATGCAGAGTCCTATGTGATGTTGATAGCCCTAAATACATATAAATAATTATACTGTATTATTGAAATGCCTAATATGATATCATTGGTGTATTGTGATATATTTATACTTGTTGGTGCATGAGATCTGTGGAAATTCATGGATGAAACGAAAATAATTAGTAGACATTGATTCATATGGTTGTGGAAATGTATCATTGTGGTTGGTTGTGGAACTATATCATGTGGTTGGTTGTGAAAATACTCTTTGTGGTTGGTTGTGAGTATTACATCCTCATATCATACTCATTCATGAAACATTGGTACCACCGTGACAACACCTGAGTAACACTAGCAATACCTTTTTAAAACTCTTTTCGAGGGATCTGTCAGGGAGGAGATATTCTAACATCTTATAAAACTCTTTCCGAGGAATGTGCTGGAAGGGAGATATGTGGATTGTATATGGGTTGACGAACCCCCCATGGGTTTTATGTCGAGAAGCTTTAGCTCCATAGGTGTATACAGAGATTGTGCTATGATCCCGGAGGTTGTGCGACGACCTCGTGCATCAACATCATCATCATCGTATATATTACACTTACTTTATTGTGTTTATGTTGTGTTGTATTGTCATATTGACTTGTCATCTATGAATTTGTCTTACCTTCCTTTGTTTGTATTTGATGATCTTGTATCTACATATTCTCCCTTGTTCTACTTATATGTGACATAATGTATACCTGTGTTCTATATCTTGGTGTGTTGTAATATATTCGAACTGTTAGTGCAAGCGGTATGGGATACCGTTGTGGGATATTTTCTGATTGCAGGTGATATGCCCTTAATGTGTATTTTATATACTTTATTTTCTACTTTGCTTGATCGGCCTATGATACCTACTGAGTACAAGTGAATCGTACTCACTCCTAATTCACCCTTTCGATGCAGTTTTAAGTTCAAGTGCGCCTCAAATTGGTTGATTTTGAGCACCTTCAGATTTCTCAAGGTAGCGGTTGGACATTCATACGTCCGGAGTTCACCTCCATTTTTTTGCATTAGTTATGTCTTTATTAGTGTTCGGAGATAAATATTTTCCTTTGTGGTTGATTTTTTGATGTATTTTACTTCAAAATTATATTAGTAGTTCTTATACTGTTGGCACCAGATTTTGGAAGCTATGGCTGCATGTGTTATTTTATTTTTTCCGCTTTTATTATATCACAGTAGTTCAACTTCATGCTAAAAGCCTTACCTTGGGGGCATTTCTATCTTTTTCCCCTTTGTGTATCAGTTTGGGCAATAACCAAAACACCACTACAACCAATCAATCAAATAGATAAAATAGTGAGTAACACTTAATCAAAGAAACAAAACTAACTGAGCAAATGGCTTTCGTTGGTTCAAAGATACCGACTCCGCATAAAGATGAAGTGTTGGGTTGGGTATCGAGATACAACAACAATCATCATGATACAACGAACCTCTTCAGCAGTGGGTCGGTCCTTGGGGTTGAAAGCAAGTAACCTTTAAAGAGGTTTAGGGACAAAGGATCGGCATTTGAAAAATTTTGGGCAAAAAAAACAAGTTTTCTTTCTCGTGCTAGTTAGCTTTCTCCTAGCCTTGTCATTACGCAGCTGTAACAGCCACAAAAAGTACTAATGAGAAAAAGTTGTTTTGAGGAAAAAATGGTCAAAAATTTAAATATGATTTTAAACACGTTCATACACGAGAAATTGTATCCATTGAAGGCGTTCCAAGCAGATCAGTCATTAAATTCAGTTGGTGAACTATATTTTTTCTAGGAAAAAGCGGCTTCCCAGTGAGAACTTCAGCAAAAATGCAGCCTATGCTCCATATATCAATTGCAGGGGTATACTGCAAGCAATTACCATTAAAATTTGTATAGATGATAAAAGTTTTAGAAGAACAAAACAAATAGTGAAGAAATTACACTTAAAGAGGGGTCAATTATTACATCATCAAATGAGATGTCTGCGTGAAAATAAGACAATTGCATAATACCCAGAGCAGAAAATGAAAACTTTACAACAACAACAACATACCCAGTGTAGGTAGAGTGTACGCAGACCATCCCACTACCTCAAAAGAAATAGAGAGGCTGTTTCCGATAGACCCCCAGCTTAGGACCAATAACAGTATAACAAATACAAAAAGTAAGTGGATACAAACTAGTATGGTACACAAAACAAACTAATAGTATAACAAACACAAAAGATAAGTGCATAATAAACTAGTATGGGATGCAAAAAACCCAACACCACTAACCCCAAAAACTACAGCCCCAACACTACGAACCAGAAACTCCAGACCCAAAGGAGCACTCCCCTATTACTATCGCCGCGCTCCCACCCCCTAACTCTCTACCCTAATCCACGTCCTCCACACCTTCCTATCAAGGGTCATGTCCTCTGAAAGCTGTAATTGCTCCATATCATGCCTAATCACCTCCCTCCAATATTTCTTCGATCTACCTCTAGCCCGCTCAAAACCATCCATAGCCAGAGTCTCATACCTCCGCACTGGAGCATCAGGGCCCCTCCTCATAATATGCCCGAACCAACATAGCCTCACTTCTCGCAACTTATCCTCCACCGAGGCAACTCTCACCTTCTCCCGAATAATCTTATTCCTCACCCTATCTTTCCTGGTATGTCCACATATCCATCGCAATATTCGCATCTCCGCCACCTTCACATTTTGGATGTGGGAGTTCTTAACTGGCCAACACTCCGCTCCATACAGTATAGCCGTCCGGACTACCACTCTATAGCACTTACCTTTAAGCTTCGGGGGCACCTTCTTATCATAAAGGACTCCCAAAGAGAGCCTCCACTTCAACCACCCTGCCTCAATACGATACGTGACATCCTCGTCAATCTCACCATTACCCTGAATTATACCCCAGATACTTGAAACTCTCCCTCTTCTGGATGGCCTGAGAGTCTAGTTTCACAACCACTCCATCTTCTTGCGACCTATTACTGAACTTACACTCCAAGTGCTCCGTTTTTATTCTACTTAACTGAAAATCTTTAGATTCAAGCATCTGTCTCCAAACCTCCAACTTATCATTAACTTCACCCCGAGTCTCGTCGATCAGAAACACATCATCTGCAAATAACATACACCAAGGCACCTCCCCTTGAATATGTCGCGTTAAAACATCCATCACCAAGGTAAATAGAAGCGGGTTAAGAGTCGATCCCTGGTGCAATCCTATCAAAACTGTGAAGTGCTCCGAATCCCTACATACCGTCCTCACACGAGTCTTCGCACCATCATACATATCCTGAATCGATCTAATATACGCCACAGGTACCCCTCTAGCCTCCAAGCACCTCCACAGAATCTCCCTGGAAACTCTGTCATATGCCTTCTCTAGATCAATAAACACCATGTGCAAGTCCTTCTTCCTCTCTTGAACCTGCTCCACTAATCTCCTCACAAGGAGAATGGCCTCAGTGGCCGAGCGACCAAGCATGAAACCGAACTGATTCTCAGAGATCGTCACGATCCTCCTCATCCGCAACTTTACCACCCTTTCCCAAACCTTCATAGTATGACTCAACAACTTAATACCTTTATAGTTGTTACAATTTTGAATGTCTCCCTTTTTCTTATACTTGGAATAATCATGCCCCACCTCCATGCTTAAGGCATCTTAGCAGCTCTAAAAATAATGTTAAACAGCCTTGTCAACCACTCCAGACCTGCCCCGCTAGTGCTCTTTCAAAAGTCTACTGGAATCTCGTCTGGCCCCGTCGCCCTACCCCACCGCATCCTGCGAATAGCTTCCTTGACTTCCTTAACCTCGATGCGCCTACAATAACTATAATCGCGACCCTCTTCAGATATCTTCAAGTCTCCCAACACAGAACCTTTGTCCCTCTCGTCGTTCAAAAGTTTATAAAAATAGGACTGCCATCTCTCCCTAATGAGGGCATCCTCAACCAATACTATACCATCCTCTCCTTTGATACACTTCACTTAGTCAAGATCACGAGCCCTCCACTCCCTGGCCTTGGTCATCCTATACAACTTCTTATCTTCGTCTTTCTCCTCTAAAGTCGCATACAAACTCTCAAAAGTTGTTGTCTTAGCCGCCGTAACCGCTAACTTAGCCTCTCTTCTAGCAACCTTATACTCATCCTTATTCTTTTGTCTTTCCTCATCATCCTTGCTCCCAACCAACTTAGCATAAGCCACCTTCTTAGACTCTACCTTTCTCTTGATCTCTTCGTTCCACCACCAGTCTCCTCGATGTTTGCCAGATCGACCTCTCAAGACACCCAACACCCTCTAGCGGTCTCCCTAATGCAACTGGAAGTCATCTCCCACATATTATTTACCCCTCTCTACTCTCCCAAGCCCTCCTACTCTTCAACTTCTCTTCCATCTCCAAAGCACTAGCCAAAGTCAGGCTCCCCCACTTAATCGTGGGTCGCTCCTCCCTACTTCTCTTCTTTTTTCCCTTATTGATAACCAAGTCCATCACCAACAACCTATGTTAAGTCGAGAGATTCTCGCTAGGTATGACTTTACAGTCTTTACATACCGCTCTATCCCCTTTTCTAAGAAGCAAAAAGTCTATTTGAGTCTTGGCCACTGAACTATGAAATGTAATAAGGTGATCCTCCTTCTTCGGAAAGCTCGAATTTGTTATCCACAACCCAAAAGCCCTAGAAAAATCCATCAGAGAAGTTCCTCCTTCATTCCGCTCACCAAAACTGAAATCGCCATGCACATCATCATAACCTCTCGACAAATACCCAATATGCCTATTGAAATCCCCTCCCACGAAAAGCTAGAAAACGAAAACTTTAAACAGAAAAAATAGAAATAAATTGTGAAAGTAAAATGAAAGAACAAAAATTTCCATCATAGCTCAAGTATATACTCCTAATACCCATTATACAAATAATAATCCTAGAAAATTGTGAAAATTTTCAGCAATATCCAAACAAATACCTATTACATAAAATAGTAAAATATTGGAAGAAAATCCTCAACTTTTCATAGGGAAATGACCCAAAAAACAACCACATACTGAAGAAAACCCCTCAGATATTACTATCCAAATTAAATAATGACAACAATGACGAACATCCACTATACAAACAATAAAAAATTAGAAAAAATTCTTAGTTTTCACAGGGAAATGACCAACCTCATAGTGAAGAAAACCCTTCTTAAATTACTAACTAAATCAAAAAAATGAGAACAATGAAGAATACCCATCACAACAGCCAGCAAAAAAACACAAAGGACCGGTCAACTTTTGGCATAATTTTACCAAAATTTGGGGAAAAATCGTCAGCTTTTCACAGAAAAATGACCCCCCCCGGGCCCACCACCATAGTGAAAACCCCCTCAGAAATTCCTAATGACAATAACAAAGAAAATCCATTATAACAAACAACACAAGATTCGTTCCCTGCTAGAAGCAATCAATCAAAGAGATAAAACAGAAAGTAACATTTAACCAAAGCAACAAAACTAAAGCACACTAACTGAGCACATATCTTCTTTTGGGTATATAAATGTCAAAGATAAAGTGTAATTTAGATATACGCGTCTTGCACTTCTTCCTAGGTAAACATATATACACACATTAGAAAAAAGAAAAAGAGCCAGTACATACATAATTCACGTACATCGCAAGGTAGCAAGAAATCAAGCAGAAACAACAACTGTCTGAAAAATATAGTGCATGAATTTGAGCCTTATCTGCATACTCCTCCTTTGCTGCATCCAAGATATTTTCTACCAAAGAAACATCATCTTCTCGACAAAAAAAAATAAAAGAAGGATCAACATTTAGAGTTAGATTGGGAACAATATTTGGCCAATTCAGTATCGACGTGTCTTTTAATATAAAGGGAGTGATAGTTTAGGTATACAAATAGAACAATGGATAATTAAGGTATGAAACTCATGAAAACGTGATAGTTTAGGAAGGTAAAAGAAACAATGGATAGTTAAGGTGTGAAACTCGCAAAAAAAGTGAGTGTTTAGATGTTTTTACCAGTGATTCTAATTTTTATGGTGAAAGAAATATATATTTACCTCGAGTATCCCATGTCCGAAGCTACTTTCTCTATATGCACTATATTCAGATTGTTGATCCCAGCAAAAGCTGCCAACTGCTGGACCTGATGTAAAATTATAGGCACGGAATTCGACCAGAAATTTGTTTGGTGTGCTAGTTGGTTCAGGACATTTTTCAGGCTCATCAGCATATTCTATGGCCATCTTCTCTCGGTTTCCACCATCACCAATAGTTATATAAATTGGACCGCAAGGATCCAGTTTATAGTTATACATTCTGTTGATCCTTTTATAGGCATGAACCTATAGATTTCGTCAATTTATCAATATTTTTGATTCATAGATATGTGTTTATGACAAAATGACAAAATGACAAAATGAACATTCATTTCTGCACCTAGAATGGTACAGAGTAGTTTATGTGCTCTCGAATATCGGTATATTAGTTTTGTACTTACGTATCCATCGAAGATTAAATCCACACCATAATCGTACAACAACTCTTTCAGCGCTACCTTCATGCATTCAGCTTATCGATATTGTGCCGTGTAAGTAGAGTACCAAGGAGGATGCCAAGTGGCAACCAACCATGGAGTTACTGTGCTATTAACATTAGTCAGGTCCTTCCAACCACTTGTATTGATCATCTGTAATCATAAACTTACAAAATCATAATATTTTTACTAAATTTAGTAGAACCGCAAAGAAATGAAAACATGATAAAAACCAGTTGATAAATGATTTGAGATAATTTGTTGAAGTTGACTAAAAGCATAACAAAGGGGAAAGACTTACAAAATTGAAGATGGGTTGAACTTTAGTTTACCTGATTTATTATAGGTGACATGTCCCTCGAGCATGATGAAGTACGCCTCCCGCATTAAAAGAATAGTAAAATGGCAATGATGATGCACTTTCAACGATAGGCTGCAAATGTTGGAATCATGTATTATTACTTTACTCGAGATGTGTAAAGAAAAATTTTGAATGGGAAAAAAGGATTTAGGTTCTCAGCTTCCCCAATAGTTCCACGGAGGTTGATATGTCTCATGTATTGAAGTATTGAGAATGAGCAAGAATAGCAATCTGAACCAGTTCCATTTGTAAGATACAAGTTAGCATACGTAACATCTCCCACTAATAAAACAAGATTTGGATTGTTCCCCTTCAAATGGATAATAGTGGAAGTGGTATTGTATTTAACCCCGCAGCATGAAAATTTTCATCAATGTTTCAAACCAAAATTATCAAGGAAATTTATCTTTTTGCAATTTCAAGAATGCTCGAGTGTGGTCAAGCCAAGGTCAATTTGGGTAACATTATATTCATCCTCTAATTTTGAGTGTTTTTTATTTTTAATAAAATCAAAATATTTATTTTATCCCAATAAATTTTTTAAAAAATAAATTTGTACATAATTTTGTCATTTTAAGTAGCGATTATATATTATTATATTCAGTTATATGAGATTATATAATTTTATTATTTAAATATTTATTCTATGAAATATCGGATTTTAATTAAGAATTATTTTGAAAATAAATATAATGATTAAAATCTTGATTTTAATATAATTTATCCTCAAAAGAATTTATTTGGATAAATATGCATTGACTTTATTAAATCGAGAAGCCCAAGATTAAAAGAAGTATTAATTCGTATCAAATTTCAATTTAATTTAGTCAATCTATTATATTTGACCATAATTGAAATAAATTGGTTATAATTGCAATGCAATCCACCAATAAATTTTTAATTTGGTCAAAATTAAATAAATATGGCTAAATTTTAAATTTTAATTGGGGATATATTTTAAATAACCCCAAAAATTTCAAAAATCCTCATAACTTCTACCCAATTTCCACCAAAAAATTATTTTAAATTGTACTACATTGTATTATTTCCCCCAACTTTGTCATTTCCCAATTTTGAAATTCAAAAATTGTACTACATGGTACAATTTTCCTCCACATTATCTTCCACCTCACCTTATCTTCAATTTTAAAATTTTAAAAACACCCCTAAATGGATTTTCTCTACATTGGTGGATGACAAGAAATAAATACTCATTCTTTTCTATAAATACTTTTCTCCCACATTTTGGTGGAGGAAAAGAAATAAAACTCCATTCTTTCCTATAAATACTACCACTACTTGGGTAGAAAAAGGGATAAAAAAATAAAAAAAAGGCTAGAAAGGTGAAAAAATTCTTTTAAGCAAAATAGTTATTTTTATTTAATAAAATTTTTTGTTTCATAGAGTTGGTCAACTAATCAAAATTTTTGAGTTGCCGACGACTTTTTTCGGTGGTGATTGATTTCGACGAAGCTCATAGTCTCGTTTTGCTGTCCCCAAAAACGTAAACACACTTTTCCCCTTTTTAGTTTTATTATCATTTTTTTTTTCATCTTTTTCTTCTTCGTAGTTCGTATTTATAATTTTATTTGCTGGAATTATTTGTTGTAAATGGCCTTGAATGTCATAGGACGTTGTGGTATCGATATTTTAATTATTTTCATATTCATGATATAAAAATAATCTAGCAATAGTTGTACGTGCCTTTTTTGACTTTATTCTTTGATTATTATTATAGATAAAGTTTCAATCTTTGCTTAAAAGACGTACTTATGTCTTGTTTAAACTCATTGTTGGTGGATATGTTTGTTTTAGCATGTAAAGTTATTTTCTTTATGTTGAAAAGAATAGTTGATATTGATTGTTTCGCCTATTCACCTTATTCTTTGATTATTTTGGATAAAGTTTAGATCTTTGCTTGAAAAACATACTCAGGTCTTGTTTAAACTCATTGTTGGTAGATATATTTGTTTTAAGCATGTAAAGTTATTTTCTTTATGTTGAAAAGAATAGTTAATATTGATTGTTTTGTATTTTGACTTTATTATTTGGTTGTTATGTATAAAGTTTTGATCTTTGCTCAAAAGACGTATTTATGCCATGTTTAAATTCATTGTTAGCGGATATGTTTGTTTTAGCATGTAAAGTTGTTTCTTTTATGTTGAAAAAATAGTTATTATTGTTTGTTTCGCCTTAATAAAAATAGTAATTGATTAAGTCAAGAATTTGTCATTTGTTTGCTAATTATTTTAATGGATTTCAAAATCCTCATATAAGAGATGAGTGCTAGCTTTATTTTTCATCCAGGATGTTTATTCCTTTTTTTTCTTTCTTTTTTCGCATGTTGTTAGTTTGTCAAAATGATGAGAAAGTTCGGATTTTTGTGGCTAAATAGCATTATTTAGATATTCTCGAGTCATGCATAGTATGATTGTTGAACGATATTTCACTTTTAGAGATGCTAAACTTTTATTCTAATTTTCTTACTCCCTTTGGATTATTATACGTATTCTTTGTGTGTGTAAAGACTGGATTCGTGTCTCGCTTTGAGTCATAATGTCAAAAGAGAATCAATGATGTCTTAGAAAAATAAAACATAGGTTGTTATACATTTTTTCCTAAAATGTTGGTTGTAATTTAGATGTATGAATCTTTGTTAATGTCCCCTTAATTGAAATTTAAGGATTCTCTTTCTTGAAAAGCTAGCCTTTATTTTCTTTTATTATATGGATTAGTTTCTATGTTTGTTCAATTTTAGAAGTCATGGATATTTTTCTTATCGCCTCATCCCTTTACTCTCGCAAACTTGAGTTGTTTGTTCTCACATTAATTCATTGAATATGGCCTTTTTGCTTTTACCGTTATTCATTCTTATATGAACATAAATCATGAGGCATGTAAGTGGGTGTCTTTGCTTTGCATTTTATTTGTTGACTCTCATTCTTGCACAAATGTGCTTATCATTGTCATTCAAAAATTGGTTCTTAATAGTTTCTTTTGCTTTGAAATATGTCACTTTTATACTTTGAACGTATATTAATTTCTTTATCTTTTCTTTGTATGCGAAAAATGTCTCGAGTCCAAATGGACTCCTGTCCTCTCCTCTTGCATTTCGTAATGGGCCAATGAGGCTTACCTCTTCAAGTCAACCCCGAAGTTTAAATCCAAGGTCCACTACATGACGTGCGGGTGCTAGAAGATAGATGAAAAAGGAAAATGGGTCAAAACCCATTGATCGATTTTTATTGTTGCTTTTTATTTATTTATTTATTTAGTCATTTATTTATTCATTCATTTGGGCCTCGAAGCCAAAGTTGTATTTTAATACAGGTGAGGCGAATTTTGGGCCTCAAAGGTTTGAAAACTAGCTTAGGACAGGTTATGGGCTGAAAGCCCAATATTTAGATTAGGACAGGTGCAAGTGAGCCAAAAACCCAATTAGATTAGGACATGGTCTATTGATTTGGACCCAATATCCTAAATATTTTATTTCCCCCGCTTTCCCTTTTTCTTGCTTTGTTATTAATTTGTAGACTTAGTTAAAATCCCTACTAAGTCGTCCAAATCTATTTTACACGAATCTTTACCTAAAATTAATTACTTTTCAACAATCAATCTTTCTTTTTGAAGTTAGTCAAAAGATATTTTCAAACAGTCCGGATGACCACAAGTTAGCGGATACTCTTGGTGCCTTAACAACCTTCCAAGAGTATTAATAGGAACCGCTTACTCAGAATCTTCAAACTTAAATGATTTTTTTTGTTTTGGATCGCTTAAGCAACTTTCAAAGGTTTTCTTTATTCCTTTTCAAATAAATTAAGTGGCGAATCTTAAAAAGTAAAAATTTTCACAAAACAGAAATGACGACTTTGCTGGGGATTTTAACTAGGTTCTAACCAAATGTTTGATTTCATCTTTTGATTAACTCTTTAAATTTCTTACGTGTTTATATATTTCAATTTTGCAGAATTTAATTATTGCATCTCATAGCATAATGCCGCATTAATTATTAAATTGTTTTGGAGTTTCGTGGATGTCCTGGCCCCAGTTGTTTTACTCCAAATAAAGTTTTGGAAATATGACGATTTATTAGCACGTGAGGCGCCTGATGGTTGTTCGTATTTCCAAACCCAAGTCGTCCGCTTGGGAACCTAGTTCAAACCCACTCTAGACACCTAGGATAGAGAGAAACCAAAATCCTATTTTAAGCACGAGCCTAGCACGAGCCTGGGCCTAATAGAAAATCTGCCCTGCGTCTATTGACTCCAAGTTAATTATAGACGACTCATATTTATGTGTTGAATAAATATATGTTTATTTAATCAAATCCATTATCCTTTGGGGTCGAGAGAAAGCTTGCTTTGCTTACTTTCGTTTAAGGATGCCTCAATCATACACCATTTGAGAGAGGAATTGAAGCAATCCAAGCAAGAAATTGATCGATTTGGACGGTTGCATCTAAGGCACAGCTATACAAAAATCGTTTGATCATCAATGGATCTCGCCAATGACAAGAAGTAGTAAAGACCGATAGAAGAGCATTTAGGAACTAGTATTTCCTATCCCCTGGTGGGATATTATACCTATGAAGGTTTTTGGGGATAATGGATTGGCTTTAAAAAGACTTATATTTTCTTCAAAATTCGTTAGGCCTAAACCCTTGGCTCAAGAGGGTCACCCAATTAGGATGCACGATTATTACAATATGCTTGTGTAATATAATTGTTTATGTGCTTATACATGTTATGTTGATTCGAATCAAAGGCGAATTGATCCAATCCCATTTTCCATAGAATATCTCTAGGCAGAAATATACCCCACTATACAAAAGTCTGACCAAACGTACTCCAAGTCCCCCAAGTTTCTCCGAAAAGTCCGCAGTCATTCTTAAAACTTCCAAAATGATCACTACAATTTTAGGAAAGTTGACTTTAGAATAAAAAAAAGTCATTATAGTTCAGAATTAAGTAGGGCCTGATTTCTCCCCCGTGAGATATGTAGGCAGCCTTTCGGCCTGGCCCCTATCTTCAAAAACTCTGTTGTCCTCCACTTTTCTTGAAAGAAGAAGAAGAGTTGAACCTTCCTGACAAATTTCACCTTTCCATATCATTGAGCAAAATCTTGTTCATTGGAATTCTCGAGTCATCATTACTTCATGGATCAATTCGCATAAAATAAGAAACAACTCTATGTGTTTGCTTCCTACCTTATCATCTTGCTTTACTTATTACTAACGGAATCTAACACGTCAGCGTTTGAGTTATTTTTACTTTGTAGGTAATAGAAACTACTCTATGTTGGCACAAAATGACCCTACTTGGCTAGATCAAAGTGCATAAGAGATCCCCCTTTTGATTATAGCTTCGTTACAGGAAAAGAAAAATAACTAGTAGTAAAACTGGGCTCTACCAATCTTTTTTCAAAACCTGTAAGTGATGGTCTCGAGGATGGAATAAGAAAAATGTGAGGACAGAATTTTCCAAGACAACCGGGATCATGAAAGATGAATTGGAGGAAACTTTGTTAAACTAGACCTCCACTCCACTCATAACTCATTGTCGTCGTGGTAGATAAAAGGGCAATTACCAGTAGTTTTAAAAAATTGGTGATGACCAGGAGGAGGCCTGGCAATCCCACCTTTTTATGTCTCAAAATTTTCTTTTTGTGTTTTACTGCTTTAAAAAAGGGCATGGGCGCACATTTGCGCCGGTCATGAGCCATAGTTCGTATTTTTCTCAAATTTCAATGAAAAGGTCTCCCTTTATTTAAGAAGTTAGTTTGAATATGATTATTGTCTTGTTATCATCTAACTTGGTTTATTTCAGTAGCAGTAATTTTTAAAACCTGTCATTATCATGTCATGTCAAGGGTTAGACGAATAAAGCGAGGGAAATGACAATGAATGGAAAGACCATGATAAGGAATGGTTAGCAGAAGACAAAGAAGAACTTGTAAATCGGGAGGAGCCTTACCTGGAGGAAATTGAAAAGAACTCATCCACTTGCTAGGTCCTACGATGATATGCCATGATTGAGCACCAACATCGTGTCACAAGAGTTACTAATCACTCCCGAGTTCGATCCAGTTAAGCAAAAATTTGTTTTATGGTGTATAATTGCCTAAAATCCTTCCTTTTATGTACGAACTATATTTGACTTGAATTTCCAATAAAGGGATACATAGGCGACCTATGTGGGCTTTGGTCAACCCCTTAGGAGAATTTATCCCTTGTTTTTATGTACGAACTACGTTTGACCTGAATTTTCAAGAAAGGGATACATAGGCGGCCTATGTCGGCGCCGGTCAACCACTTAGGAGAATTTATCCTTTCCTTTTATATACAAACCACATTTGACCTGAATTCCTAAGAAAGGGTTACGTAGGCGGCCTATGTCAGTTCTGATCAACCCCTTAGGATAATTTATCCCTTTCTTTTATGTACGAATAACGTTTGACCTGAATTCCTAAGAAAGGGATACGTAGGTGGCCTATGTCGGCTTCGGTCAACCCCTTAGGATAATTTATCCCTTCTTTTTATGTACGAACTACGTTTGACCTGAATTCCCAAGAAAGGGATACGTAGGCGGCCTATGTCGACTTTGGTCAACCCATTAGATTTTTCTATATATCCTTAGCATAGTCCTGAACTACGTTTGACTTGATTTCTGCTTCAACGAGATACGTAGGCGCCCCAACAGCTCAGTCATGTAACCCCAGAAAATGGAAACTGGGGCAGAAATTTTGAGGAAGGCCTCAAAATTTCCACCAAACACTAGAATATACTTCAAATTCCCCAGCACTAGAGGTTAAAGTCAAACTTTTGAAGTCACCGGTTGGGACAAAGTCTTGGTAGACTCAATCTCCGGCTATGACAAAACTGTTTGAAGAACCCTCCAATAATGATGACGAGTTTTGGAAATCCTCCGCCGGATATAATCAAAACCAAGAGGAAAACGTTCGTTGAGCTAATACATGACATGACTGGCAGAGATTTCCTAAATCTTTTACAGAAGTTTTGAAACTAGTTTTTAGAAAAATTAAGATTACTTTCGGAAATCCATGCAAATCTTCCTACTTAGTAATTGCCTTAGCATCTATTGGGATGGGGAGTCAGGGTGGAAGTCCCAACATGACGGAGTATCTGAAAGACGGCGAAGAGTAAATTACGATCGAAGAAGGTCAGCTCAGAGTATTCAAAAAACTAATCATTTTTCTGTAGATGCAGGGATCAATGTACAAAAATAAAAATCTTTAAAAAAAAGCGGGTTGCGAGCCACACCAAAGCACATAATGCTCAAGAACAGAACTTTTGGGTAGCCCCAAAGACGAGTTTAATACCCATTTATCAAGGTCCTTTTAAATTATCTATGAAGGACAAACAAAGGCACCTTATCTTCTTTATGAATATTGTATTTAGAACTCTTTATATAAAAGCAGTCGCTAGCATAAGTGACTTTGTGTCTATTAAATATTTACTTTGTGCGCAGGTGCATTCAAAGGAGTTGGCACAGTAAATACAATAATCAAAAGGATCAATCAATAGGAAGAAGAGTGGAAATTCTTCCTCAAAATTCATTAAAGCGAAAAGAACAGTATTTGAGAGACCCTAAAAAGGGATTTTACCCATTCATTTATATCTGACGGGTCTGCTATTTAAATACTTCTTTGAAAAATGAAGAATAACGGATTAAACCATTTAGATTATGATGCCGAGTATATGACATTTAGACTTCTGCAAATTTGACTGTGGTTGCCAGTGAGAGCGACATTGTGTCTACTAACTGCCTACATTGAGTGCAGGTACATGTGGAAAGCAAAAATGCAGACAAACGGACTTAGGTGAAATAATTTTCATTGCCAAAAGGTCCATTACACAAAGGATTATCAGTATTTAATATGTGCCGACAAGCAAGATGGCGTCGAAGATATCATCAGCATTCAATATATGTTGACATGCGAGACACAAATATTGGCATCGAGGATATCATCTACATTCAATATATGTTGACACACCAGACACAAATGCTGGCATCGAGGATATCATCAGCATTTTATATCTATTGACATGCAATACACAAACGCTGGCATCAAGAATATCATCAGCATTCAGTATTTGTTGATACACGAGACACAAACGTTGGTATCGAGGATATCATCAGCATGTAAAATCTGTTGACACACGAGACACAAATGTTGGCATCAATGATATCATCAGCATCTAATATCTGTTGACACACAAGAAATAAATGTTGGCGTTGAGGATATCATCAACATCTAATTTCTGTTGACACGTGAGACATAAACGCTGGCATCGACGAATCATCAATATTTAAAATTTGTTGACACGCGAGACACAAATGCTGGCATCGAGGATATCTCATCATTTTTTAAATCAACATCTGAATGCATCAAGAGCACGTGATTTGAAGGGACGCCTTTAAGTCATTATATGAAGATGAGTGATATATGAGATTTCCTAGAAGTTGACAATCTGAGGGTAATCTATAAGTCATATTATTTGAAATAGGATAGCATACAAGATTACCTATGAGTTGATAGCCTATAGGTTATTCATAAGCCACAATGACATCCTAACCGGATAGTGTGCAAGGTTACCCAAAAATTGGTAGTCCGAAGGTTATCCATAATTCGCAACTAAATCCTTACCAGAGAATATGCGAGATTATCAAATTTATAAGTCCAAGGGTTCTCTATAAGCTGCATCATATGCAAGATCGATTATGTGAAGGATTTCCCAAAGACTAGCAATTTGAGAGATATTTATAAGTTATATTGTATCCAAGGTCGAATGATGTGGAGGAACACCTAAGAGCTAGCGATTGGAGGGATATTTGTAAGACATCTCTTATCCAAGATCGAATAATATGCGGGATCACCCAGAAGCTAGCAATTAAAAAGATATTTGTAAGTCGCCTCGTATCCAACATCAAATAATGTATGAGATTATCCAAAGATTGGCAATTCAAGAAAAATCTATAAGTCGTATCGATACAAAAGTTTCATAAGACTTATTTGAGGGTCACATGGAAAGAAGCATTATCAATAATCAGAGATGTTATAATGCTACATACGACAAGCATTATAGGTGACCAAAAATTTGTTGCATCAGCATAAGATTACACGGTTGCAGGGACTGTTCTACATAAAGTGTCGTCGATGTTCAAAAGGGTCACCCCACTTTAAAGACATATTCAACTGACAAATAAGATAATTATGCAACAACCAAGAGGGTTGTTGTATCTGCTGTTGTAAATTATTTCCTTCCAAAAAGGTACATGAAAGGATGACTTCGCTTTTCAGGCGACAACTCACGTGGAGATATAGTAAAGACTATATTCCTCTTTTGTGAATTATTTTTAGGACTAATGATTTTTGTTTGAGATATTGCCGAGAGAATTCGAGAGTATGAAAATCTCAAATTAAAACCACAGGTGCGGACAACTCCAGATAGGACGAATCACAACATGAAACTCTTTTTTAGCAGCAAAACGGGACATAGTCTAGAGAGGGACGTCAAACTCTTTAGATGCGCGCTAAAGGATGATCACTACCACCATCCAACCACACCCTTATTAGAAGGCATGTGGGTATTTTGGGATATTCTGGTTTCAGCTTTACCTTCGGGATATTTCTAAACTCATGTCGAGGGTAACCTTCTCTTTCTTTCAAATTCGGGTGACAACATACTTAGAGTTTGGGAAATTATGTCCTGGTAAGTTCTTGTCTATGGGTGTGAAGGATTCCACATTCATTGTTAAGAGGTTACAAGCCTCTTTTCCGCAACTTGATCGACTTGTCACTCATCCTTAGCCAAAGATCGTCTGAAATAAACGACTATCTTTTCTACTGATTGAGTTGAACTATAAGCAGTTTGATTCCCCGGGTCTCAGGGATATGTAGGCTGGACTCTATGTAGAAAACTCAATTGTATTTTAACCTTGCTCCAATTCCTTTATTCTCCAGTTTTTCAATTCTATCAAAAACTCCAAATATGAGATAGCTGGTGAATTTTCTGAAAATCGTGCTTTAAATCAAGCTTTATGAACTACAAGTGGAGTGAATTTTCATGTAACCTGAGATATGTAGGAGACCTGATATCAGGGTCCGATCATAACTCCATGAAACTCGTGTGAAAGCCAACCTCTTTCAGATTTGAATCTGTGGTCGGATAAAAATTAGAAACGTCAACCTCCCTTTTCCCCAGGGTTACTTGCATCCACCCTACCCAAAGGGAGGGGAAGTTGTTGACACCTAATTTTTACCCTCTATGACTAAATTTAATCCTGAGTTTCTTTATATTTTAATAAAATCAAAATATTTATTTATCCGAATAATTTTTTTTAAAAATATATTTGTACATAATTTTGTCATTTTAAGTAGCGATTATATATTATTGTGTTTAATTACTCTAGATTATATAATTTTATTAATTAAATATTTATTCTATGGAATATCGAATTTTAATTAAGGATTATTTTGAAAATAAATATAATAATCAAAATCTTGATTCTAATATAATTTATTATCAGAATAATTTATTTGGATAAATATGCATTGATTTTATTAAATCAAGAATCTCAGGATTAAAAGAAGTATTTATTCATATCAAATTGCAATTTAATTTAGTCAATCTATTAGATTTGGCCATAATTGAAATATAATTGGCCATAATTGCAATGCAATCCACCAATTGATTTTTAATTAGGTCAAAATTAAATAAATTTAGCTAAATTTTAAATCTCAATTGGGGTTATATTTTAAATAACCCCAAAATTGTCAAAAACTCTCATAACTTCTACCCAATTTCCATCAAAAATAATTTTAAATTGCACTACATTGTACTATTTTCCCCCAACTTTGTTCTTTTCTAATTTTGAAATTCAAAAATTGTACTACATGGTACAATTTTTCTCCACATTATCTTTCACTTCACCTTATCTTCAATTTTAAATTTTCAAAATACCCTAAATGGATTTTCTCCCACATTGATGGATGACAAGAAATAAATCTTCATCCTTTTCTATAAATACTTTTCTCCCACATTGATGGAGGAAAGAAATAAAACCTTATTCTCTTCTATAAATACTACCACTACTTTAGTAGAAAAAGGGGGTGGAAAAGTAAAAAAAAAAAAAAGGCTAGAAAGGTGAAAAAATTCTTTTGAGCGAAATAGTTATTTTTATTTAGTAATATTTTTTATTTCATGGAGTTGGTCAGTTAATCAAAAAATTTTAGTTGCTGGCGACGTTTTTCGGTGGTGATTGATTCCGACAAAGCTCGTAGTCTCGTTTTGCTACCCTAAAAAAGGTAAACACACCTTTTCTCTTTTAGTTTTATTATCATTTTTTTCATCTTTTTCTTCTTCATAGTTCATAGTTATAATTTTATTTGCTGGGATTGTTTGTTGTAGATGGCCTTGAAGGCCATAAAACGTTGTGATATCGATATTTTAATTATTTTCATATTCATGATATAAAAATAAGCTAGCAATAGTTGTACGTGCCTTTTTTAACTTTATTTTTTGATTATTATTATAGATAAAGTTTCAATCTTTGCTTAAAAGATGTACTTATGTTTTGTTTAAACTCATTGTTGGTGGATATGTTTGTTTTAGTATGTAAAGTTATTTTCTTTATGTTGAAAAGAATAGTTTATATTGATTGTTTCGCCTTTTCAACTTATTCTTTGATTATTTTGGATAAAGTTTAGATCTTTGCTTGAAAAACATACTCATGTCTTGTTTAAACTCATTGTTGATGGATATGTTTGTTTTTAGCATGTAAAGTTATTTTCTTTATGTTGAAAAGAATAGTTAATATTGATTATTTTTCTTTTGACCTTATTCTTTGATTATTTTGGATAAAGTTTAGATCTTTGCTTGAAAAACATACTTATGCCTTGTTTAAACTCATTGTTGGTAGATATATTTGTTTTTTGCATGTAAAGTTATTTTCTTTATGTTGAAAAGAATAG
>NC_061120.1:172763778-172802456 GCF_002878395.1 Capsicum annuum | reverse complement strand
TTTTCTTTATGTTGAAAAGAATAGTTAATATTGATTGTTTTGCCTTTGGACTTTATTCTTTGATTGTTATGTATAAAGTTTTGATCTTTGCTCAAAAGACGTATTCATGCCATGTTTAAATTCATTGTTAGCGGATATGTTTGTTTTAGCATGTAAAGTTGTTTCTTTTATGTTGGAAAAATAGTTACTATTGTTTGTTTCGCCTAAATAAAAATAGTAATTGATTAAGTCAAGAATTTGTCATTTGTTTGCTAATTATTTTAATGGATTTCAAAATCCTCATATAAGAGATAAGTACTAGCTTTATTTTCCATCCAAGATGTTTATTCCTCTTTTTTTTCTTTCTTTTTTTTGCATGTTGTTAGTTTATCAAAATGATGAGAAAGTTCAAATTTTTGTGGCTAAATAGAATTATTTAGATATTCTCGAGTCATGCATAGTATGATTGTTAAACGATATTTCACTTTTAGAGATGCTAAACTTTTATTCTAATTTTCTTACTCCCTTTGGATTATTATACGTATTCTTTGTGTGTGTAAAGACTGAATTTGTGTCTCGCTTTGAGTCATAATGTCAAAAGAGAATCAATGATGTCTTAGAAAGATAAAACATAGGCTGTTATACATTTTTTCCTAAAATGTTGGTTGTAATTTAGATGTATGAATCTTTGTTAATGTCGCCTTAATTGAAATTTAAGGATTCTCTTTCTTGAAAAGCTAGCCTTTATTTTCTTTTATTATATGGATTAGTTTCTATGTTTGTTCAATTTTAGAAGTCATGGATATTTTTCTTATCGCCTCATCCCTTTACTCTCGCAAACTTGAGTTGTTTGTTCTCACATTAATTCATTGAATATGGCCTTTTTGCTTTTACCTTTATTCATTCTTATATGAACATAAATCATGAGGCATGTAAGTGGATGTCTTTACTTTGCATTTTATTTGTTGACTCTCATTCTTGTGCAAGTGTGTTTATCATTATCATTCAAAAATTGATTCTTGATAGTTTCTTTTGCTTTGAAATATGTCACTTTTATGCCTTGAACGTATATTAATTTCTTTATCTTTTCTTTGCATGCAAAAAATGTCTCATGTTCAAATGGATTCCTCTCCTCTTGCATTTCGTAATGGGCCAATGAGGCTCACCTCTTCGTGTCAACCCCGAAGTTTAAACCCAAGGTCCAATATATGACGTGCGGGTGATAGAAGATAGACGAAGGAGGAAAATGGTTCAAAACCCATTGATGAGGTTACTAAGAGACTTGAAAAGTCTCGATTTTTATTACTGTCTTCTTTTTATTTATTCATTTATTCATTTATTCATTTGGGTCTCGAAGTTAAAGTTGCATTTTAATACAGGTGAGGCAGATTTTGGGCCTCAAAGGTCCGAAAACTAGCTTAGGACAGGTTGTGGGCTGAAAGCCCAATATTTAGATTAGGACAGGTATAAGGGGACTTAAAATCCAATTAGATTAGGATATGGTCTATTGGTTTAGGCCCAATGGCCTAAGTCTTTTATTTTCTCCCCTTTCCCTTTTACTTGTTTTGTTATTGATTTGTTTAAACTTAGTTAAAATCCCTACTAAATCGTCTAAATCTATTTTACACGAGTCTTTTCCTAAAATTAATTACTTTTCAACAATCAATCTTTCTTTTTGAAGTTAGTCAAAAGATATTTTCAAACAGTCCGGATAACCACAAGTTAGCGGATACTCTTGGTGCCTTAACAACCTTCCAAGAGTATTAATAGGAACCGCTTACTCATAATCTTCAAACTTAAATGATTTTTTTTGTTTTGAATCGGTTAAGTAACTTTCAAAGGTTTTCTTAATTCCTTTTCAAATAAATTAAGTGGCGACTCTTAAAAAGTCAAAATTTTTGCAAAACAACTTAAACGTGCAATAGCTGGAATTTAAAATGACCGATTTGTCCTTATTGAAATGACGAATATAAACCTGAGAAGCTGGCAGGACAATCTCCATCTTTCAGCTTCCTCCTGCCTTCTTTACACCACTTTTATATATTAGTAAGTTAATCTGCAATACTAACTACTATGATGCTTCTTATAAAAGTAATTTCTAAATGTAGTACTTCATAATCATAAATACTAGTTTATGATACTTATGAATTTCTCCATATAGTGGAAGCGAATTTTGAGACACCATGACTCATGTGCCGATCATTGAAAATTCTGACAAAGCGAATGAACTCCTTATATCCACAGCCTAGATATCCTCCAAGGATGGTGTTATGATCGAGAATCCAAAATAGTACGAAATTTAGCCAAGCAAATAATATAAATGACAATGAGAAAGACGACAATCGAAAATTGAGAAAAAAGTAGGTACGCAAATTTAACGTGATTTGATCAACTTGACCTATATCCACAACCAAAAGAAGCAAGTTTACTACAACACCAAATACACAAACAAGAGTATACAAAATTAGAGACGAAACTCTAGTGATCCCCAATATATATTCCAAGAGTATAACCTCACAATTCACTCACAAAAAAAAGCTCGCACAAAGTGTTCTCCGACAACTACTCTAGCGAATATACACAAAACTTTCTATCAAAAAGCACGTTGAATATGAGATTCGAACAAAAAGTTGGATGATCCAAAGAGAGTATAAAATTAGAGATGAAACTATGATGATTCCAAAATATATCTCAAGAGAATAACCTCATAAATATCACTGCAAAAAATATATTCACGCATAGTATTTTCCAATACTAACTCTATCAGATATATAAAATTACTCTACATTATTACTATCAAAAAGTTGGATGGTTAATGTGAAAAAATAGCTCTCCTTTTATTGGAGCAACGCTTAGCTCCAAGTTTATAATAAAGAAAATAATAAATGGTCAAATTTTCTCTATCACATAATAATATTTTGGCTTCAAAAAATATGTGTGATCATATAAATTAGCACATGCCAAATAAAGACACATCTTATAAATCTCTACCTCGACCTAATTTGGATAGCATAGCAATTTTGCTCCACCTTCCGAAAAGCCTCAATGGGCTTATGTCACAAATTGATGACACCAAAATCAGATAAATTTAATATCAAAATTGTAGTAAGATCTGCAACAGTCGATCCAACATAGTATAGGAAACTCCATCTCCAACAGAATCATATGTAAAAAACAAGTCCCTATTAAAACACATATAATGCAAACAATCTGAATCAACAAGCCTCTCCTCAATAGGTCCAAAATTATTCGCAATAAAAATCTTCATTTGAGTCATCTTGACTACTGAAACTAACCCGGTAACACTTTGTTAGAATTGGCAATTCGGGATAGTACGAAACTTGGCCAAGCAAATGACATAAATGACAATAAGAAAGATGACAACAACCATAAGTTGAAAAAAAAAAGACACGCGAATTTAATGTACCTCATCAACTTGATCTACGTCCACAAGAAAATGAGCCAGTTTACTGTAACAATCAATACACAAATGAGAGAGTACAAAATTAGAGATGAAACTCTAATTATCCCCAAAATATTTTTCAATAGAATAACATCACAATTCACCCACAAAAAAAGGTTCACACAAATCCAACACTACTCTAGCGGATATACACAAAACTTTCTATTACAAAGAACACTCAATATGAGTTTCTATCAATAAGTGGGATAATTCAGAGAGAGTACCAAATTAGAGATGAAACTCTAATGATTTCAAAATATATCCTAAGAGAATAACCTCATAAATATTACTACAAAGAACTGATTCACTCAAAGTATTTCTCAATACTAACTCTATGGGATATATAACATTACTCTCTATTACTATCAAAAAGTGGGATAGTTAAGATGAAGCAATAAGTGAAAATTATCTTATATGTATTTATTAGATTGTTTATTACAAGTTATAGAAACACTTTTAGATAATTATTTTACTAAGGTTTTAATTGCAAGTTGTAGCAACTTTTAAAAAATTTATTTATTTATTTTAAATCGATAAAATATTTTGTAAGTAAAATAACTCCTATTTTTAGGCTTCAGTATTCAATTCCTCCTTAATAACTGTGCTGATAATTATAAAAGGAATAAAATCTAGTCTATATTATATCTTCATTTACTATGATTCTTATCTTTTTTCAAAAAAGTCTCATATTTTTCTGAAACAACTTTATTGAAATAATATTTTTTTCCAATGTCACACACTTCTTCTTAATTATATGTTTTTTTATTATTTATCTTCATAACAAATATCTTGCTTTGTGGTATTCGTTGTGTATCAACTTTGATATCTATCAAACGATTCTATCTTCGGAATTTCAATTTCGTTTCATTTATTAAGTTTTTTTTGCTTGAATTTCAGTATTTGTTCTTATTATGCATTGATTTCACCATTGTATGAATCATGTCTTCCAAACCCAAGTTCAATTCTACTCCTTCTCAAAAAAATGCTCGATTATTAGAAGATAGTAGTTGCATTGAAATCAACAATTCAGTTAGTATTAAAGGTGATATCAACTGAATCAAATTATTGAATTGTTGAATAGATGATATGTTAGAAATAGTAATAGGTTTTCTTACTGAATGTATTGACCTTTTGTATAAATGTTGATATAAAATATCTTATAATTGTGGAATGGGTGATCTTATTCTTTGTAATATAAAATGTATTTCAAAATATTTTTGTATATCAAGTATATTTTTTATATTAAAATTGACATAAGATATCTGTAATCAATAATTATTGAATTTTAATATAGTTTGTATCAGTTATCTACTTCTATTTTGCAGTGTACATACGTGTAATTACAATATGAATCAAAATTTTCATAACATATTCAGTCCACATATTCAAAAATAAAAAATTTACATTATTTTGAATTTAAAAATAAAAATATTATTTAATTGTCAAAGGGCCTAAAATGACCTTCAACTATTGAAAATGGTGCAAATATATCATCCTTCTACCTTTAGGCTCTAAAATACCCTTCCACCTACCTATTTGGTTCTATTTTACCTTTCTCCTTAACGGACAATGATTAAGATTTTAACATAAAATGTGGCAGTTTCTTATTGATTGATTTTTTATTAATCAAAAATAAAAAAAATCAAGTTAACCTAAATAACTAAAATATGCCTGACCCAATTCACTAAAAATTTGATTGAACTTGATATTTCTACTAACCATTTGGCTGGCTTCAGAAATCACTAGAATAACACCACATTAGATTGATTTGTTATTTCACATGTAAGCTGTTATTACAACTAAGACAAGAAGCTGAAGATAATTCATGTTAGTGTTAAACAAATGGTGTTTCAAAATTAGTTGTGGTGTTTTTTTTTTTTATTATCATATTGCTCTGTGATAGTTTCTTGTACTTGTACTTTAAAACTAATGGTGGTGCTCACAGTTTCTTTTAAAGAAAAAAAAACTTTTTTCTTTCTTGGGTTGTTTGTTGTTTGTTATTAGCTGAGACAATTTTTTTTCCTCTCGTTTTTCAATTTACCTCTATGCTACTAAGGGTCTGTCTTGGATGCTATATCATCTGCTTCTCCAATATTTGTTGCATGATTTGTAGTTCGTTCATATTTATACTTCTTAACAAGAAACAATTTCTGAAGCAAATTAAATTATAGGTGAAAATATCAAGCTCAACCAATTTTTTAGTGATTTGGGTTCGATGAATGGGGAAGATTTTGGATTTATGATAAGTTGATTTTTCTTTTTTGCTTTTTGATTAATAAAAATTCAACCAATAAGAAACTGTCAGGTGTTAAGTTAAAATCCTAATTATTTGTTCGTTAAGGAGAAGGGTGAAATAGGGTCAAATAGGTGGATGGAAGAATATTTTAGAGCCTAGAGGTGGAAGGAGGGTATATTTGCACCATTTTCAATAGTTAAAGAGCATTTTAGGTCTTTTTCGTAAAATCAACAAAAAATATCTTTCAATATCTGAAATATCCATTGACATATCTTTCAATATCTGAAATGTTTTTCAGTATTTTCTTTGATATCCATTGATATATCTTTAGTTGTTATGTACAATTGATATCTAACAAAGAAATCAGCAACAATCCTTTTTTGATCTAGATACACCATACTCATGTATCATTATGTATGAATATTGATGGACATCTATCACTTATTAAGAACTTAATCTCAATTTGAATTGAGTTAATGTCAATATCTTGAGTTGTTTTGCTATTGTATTTACCAATCCTTTATACTTGGTATTTGCATCATACATGATCCATCTACAGAAAAATATTTAGGCCTAACTGTAAATATAATACAGAATTATTGACTAATCAATGCCCAAAAATTGATAAAGATATAAAATTTAAAAATTACAACATCTTTTAATACTCACAAAATATACACATCAAAAAATAAAGAAAAAAAATACTATGATAACTGATTAGAATCAAATTAACAAGAATAATATTATCTTAATGAATTAAGGTATGAAAACAATTTAAATTATATTCTGTTATCGTTTTTCGAATGTATTTTTTTACAAAAATTTTGAATATCGCAGAGAACAAAAAAAAATCACACAATTAGGTGACTATAACAATTAAATACATGTCAATTCTCACATCTCATCTTCTTCCATGCATTACAATTATTGAATGTAAACTACCAACATCCATTTACTGTAAATTACAGTGTCTCTTAATATGAAATTCGTTTCAAATAAAATTCTTATAATTGTATTTTTTTAGAAGAAGAAGAGAATAATGGCGAATCAATTTAAAATAAAATTGTAATGAAGAAAAAAATTAGTATGTTTGTTAATGAAGATTGGGAAAAAAACGTATGACTAATATTTAAGAAGGAAAAAACGGTATGGTTAAAAAAAGAGAAAATTGTTTCAAATAGAAAAAAAAAGAATGATTGATATCATGATTATAATTGTTATTTCTTCTGGGT
Organism: Capsicum annuum; assembly: GCF_002878395.1. Lineage (NCBI taxonomy): Eukaryota > Viridiplantae > Streptophyta > Magnoliopsida > Solanales > Solanaceae > Capsicum > Capsicum annuum. The sequence continues at coordinate 172,795,546 of NC_061120.1, read as the reverse complement.
TTAAATTTTTTTTTCTTATTAATAATTTATATTTTGTTGTTTTATTAAACAAAAAATATTTTTTCTCTTTTTTATCAAAAAATTGCTATAAGTAGCAATCTAAAGAGTTTTGTTATATCTTACATTTAACCATCTAAAGATGATTATTTAGATTTATTTCTCAACAAATAACTCTTCTTTTAGTGGATGTTTGGATAAGCTTAATTTTGAATCAAAATGGCTTTTAGGTTACTTTTAGCTTTTGAAAGTGTTTGGTCATTTTCAAAATTGTTTTAAAAAGTCAATTTTGACCTCTTAAAAGTCAAAAGTAAAAAGTACAAATTAGTTTTCCCAATCTTTTTTTTTTTTTTTTGGCTTATAAGCCAATTTAAATTGACCATGTAAATAACATATATATCCCTTGTAATTATCCTTTATTCCAAATATACTCTTTTGTAGCAAAGTAGTGGGGAGGGAAAAAAGACACCTTGCCGCATGTGAAATTAGTTGTGCTACTTCTGATAATTTGGATGTTCAAATGGATATTTTGCTTAATTTACCTTTTTCTGTGTCAGCATTCATTAACTAAATATCACTCAGTACATGGATTCATTTGATAAGCTCGGCATATATATTAATAAGAAAATGAAGTGCCGTCACAAATTACACCTTAATGATACGAAATTTTAACGTAACCATGAAGAGACAAAAAATATTTTAATATATATTTATCTTTTTCAAACACATTAAAATATTCAACACTTAAACTCTTAAAAAAATGATTTTTAGCGCACAAATTAATAGTCATTCATGAAAATATCTTGAATATATATATTAAAATATATATTAATTTTAATTTGAATTATTTTAGCAATAAACAACAACAACAACAACAAACCCAGTGTATTCCCACCTAGTGGGGTCTGGGGGGGTAAGATGTACGCAGTCCATACCTCTACCTCTGATGAAGTAGAAAGGCTGTTTCCGATAGACTCCCGGCTCAAGGCACGAGATACCACACAAACACATAGTAAAGCACAGAAGCAGATTACATAACATAAATACGGCACCCATAAGTAATATAAAAAAAGTACTTAAAAACACTTATTTATCAAATACATCAATCATTTTTTTTCAGTTTCAATACTTTTATCTAAACACATAACTACTTATTTTTAAAATAAATTCAATACTTTTAAAAAAAAATTAAAAATTATTTTTTTCGATCTATCCAAACGGATCCTTATAGTTGCAAAACTTGGACTCCGAGTTTGCCCAAGTTTATAATAGAAAAAATAATAGATGGTCAAATTTTCTCAACCATGTAACAATATTTTGACTCCAAGAAGTATATGTGGCCATATAAACTGGCACATGTCAAACAAGGCCGCATCTTACAGATGAGAACGGTTTCATTGAATTTGGCTCCTCTCGAGTACATCTTCTCTTCATTTCCTCAGGTGTATTCTTTCTCCAATATAATAAGTCACGGTCGGGCAGGTGAAGCATACATTACATCGTTGAACGTGTTTGTTCCATAATTTTATTATATTATTTTTAATTAATTATTATATATTATTTATATATTAAAAATATTAATTATATTTAATAAATAAAATAAAAGAGATATTTATTATATGTTTGCTTCAGCTACTTCAATGATAATTTTCGTCGAGATCCCTGCTTGTCGTTATTTAGCGTGCTTGCTCCTTAATTTTACTATATCATCTCTAATTAATTATTATATGTCATTTACGTATTAAAAATATTAATTATATTTAACAAATAAATAAAAGAGACATTTATTACATGTCTGCTTCAGCTACTTCAACGATAATTTTGCTATATCATCCCTAATTAATTATTATAAGTCATTTAAGTATTAAAAAATTGATAATATTTAATACTAAATTAACTTGACGTCTTATATGAAGTCTACTTAATTATTTTAACAAATATTTTTTATAATAATTTTGCTATATTACTTCTAATTAGTTATTATAAGTCATTTAAAACATGTTTGTACTCTATAATCCCTAATTAATTATTATGGTCATTTAAACATTGTTCTAATTAAATTAAAATAGAAAAAAAATTATAAAGCACAATAATTAAAAAAATAAATTATTTTAAAAACATAATTGACTATCAATGCCACAAAAGTTTGGACAAGGAGAATAACATATATTATTTAAAAATTACATAAAAAATATTATAAATTACAATAGTTAATAATTTAAAATATCTAAAAAAAATAATTAATCGGATATATATTCAAGAAAAATACATAACAAATTACAACATTTAATAACATAAAACATCTAAAAAATAATTAATCCGTTATATATAGCAGAAAATACGTAAAAAAAAATTATTAATTACAATAATTAACAACTTAAAAAATTTAAAGAATGTAAAATATTTGGTTGACTCTCGAAATTATATTAATGTCACTTAAATTGGAATAGAAAAAAAGTTATTATAAATCTCAATAATTAAAAAATTAAATTATTTTTAAAATATAATTGATTATCAATGCCACAAAAGTTAAGACAAAAAGAGTATCATGTTTTATTTGAAAATTACATAAAAGGTATCTAAATTACAAGAGTTAATTAACTTAAAATGTTTTATTATATATTCCATAATTACTATGTAAAAAGTTAAGATATTCTTGTACAAATTTCATTAATCTAAATATACTAATATATGTCTAACTAGAAATTTATTAATCCAATAAATGAAGGTTTTAATTAAATGATAGAATTATATATAATGTAAATTTTCAATGATCAATATTGGGCCATGCGTAGCACGATCGTAAAGAGGGAGTTTCATGCTAGCAGGTCGACATACTTGCTTCAGCTGCTACAATTGTGTTTTTACTGTATCACCCTTAATTAATTATTATAAATTATTTACGTATTAGAAAATTAATAATATTTAATACAAATAAGTGAAATAAACATTTCTAACATATCTGTTTCAGCTGCTTCAACCGTAATTTTATCATATCACCCCTAATTAATTATTATAAGTCATCTAAGAATTATAAAATTAATAATATTTAATAAAAAAATAAAATCGACATAAAATAATAAATTAACTCTTGATATTTTAACTTTGTTTGACGTCTTATATGAGACTCATTTAGGTTATTTTCACAAGTAATATTTTATAGTTATTATGCTATATCACTTTTAATACATGTTTGCTTCGCGGCTTCAATCATGATTTTACTATATCATCCCTAATTACTTATTATGATGATTTAAGCATTAAAAAAATTATATTATTAGTATCCTATATAAGAAGTCATAATAAGCAGCTGAAGCAGGCTGCTCATGTTCGACATGCCTGCCTCAGTTTTTTCAATCGTGATTTTACTATATTACCCCTAAGTAATTATTATAAGTCTTTTACTTATTAAAAATTAATAATATTTAATAAAAAACTAAAATAGATATTTATGACATGACGGTTTCAACTACTTCAATCATAATTTTACTAAATTATCCATATTTAATTATTATAAGTCATTTAAGTATTAAAAAATTAATAATATTTAATAAAAGGGTAAAATAAACGTAAAATGATAAATTAATTTTTGATATTTTAAATCAACATGACGTCTTATATGAAGTCACTTAAAAAAAATCACAAGTATTTTTAATAATAATTTTACTATATCACTTCTAATTAGTAAAATAAAAAAATATATTATAAATCAAAATAATTAAGAAATTAAATTATTTTTAAAATATAATTGACTATCAATGTCACAAAAGTTTGAACAACTTAAAATATCGTTATGTAAATTTCATCAATCTGAATATAATATTATATGTCTAACTTAGAATTTTTCAACCAAACAAATAAAGCTTTTAATTAAATGATAGAATTATAAATAACGTAGAATTTTTAAGGATCAACACTCCGTAATTTTACTATATCATCTCTAATTAATTATTATATGTTATTTAAATATTAAAAATATTAATTATATTTAACAAATAAAATAAAAGAGACATTTATTACATATTTGCTTCAGCTACTTCGACGACAATTTACTATATCATCCCTAATTAATTAACTAGAAACAAGAAGAAGAGTTTCAAGTTACTTAACTTTATAAATAGTATTCTGAAAAATACTAAGTTTTCTGTGTTGTGTTGACAGGAAAAATGACAATTGAAAGTCAAATGATGGATGCGACAACATCTATGGGGGTAAATAATATTGCCACATCAAGTCGCACAAATGCTCCGCCAACGATGGCACCGACGGAGAAGCCCAGAAAATTTTCTGGCATCGACTTCAAGCGGTGGCAATAAAAGATGTTCTTTTACCTCACCACTTTATGTCTACAACGGTTCACTAGCGAAGACGCTTCCGAGGTGCCCGAGGGAACCTCGGACAAGGACCGCTTCGTTATTGTAGAAGCTTGAAAACATTCGGATTTCCTTTGCAGTAACTATATTCTGAGTGGTCTCCAAGACGACCTCTATAATGTCTGTAGTGGAACCAAGACATCAAAAGAACTGTGGGGGGCACTTGAACGAAAATATAAAACGGAAGATGCGGGAATTAAGAAATTCCTTGTTGCACGATTCCTGAACTTCAAAATGATTGACAACAAATTTGTTCTCTCTCCTAGCAGAAGGTATATTTTTGAAAAATACCTTAGTTGAACAAATTGAAAATGTTCTTAATACTCACATAAACTGTTTTGTAGGTTTAATTGTGAATGATGTTTTCCAAGTAGCAGCGATAGTTGAGAAGCTACCACATTTGTGGAAAGACTTCAAAAACTACTTAAAGCATAAACGCAAGGAGATGACCGTTGAAGATCTTATCGTCCGACTTCGTATTGAATAGGACAATAAAGCTGCCGAAAGAAGGTCAAAGGAAAATTCTACAATGAATGGAGCCCATATTGTAGAAGATGGCCAAAAAAACTCAAAGAAAAGAAAAAAAGTCGAACATGGAAGCAATCAACCCAAGAAAAAATTCAAGGGAAAATTCTTCAATTGTGGCAAAATTAGCCACAAGTCCACAGATTGTCGAGCCCCGAAGAAAGGCAAGAAAAAGGACCAAGCGAACATGATTGAGTCCAACAAAGAATATGATGGTTTGTGTGCTATGTTCACAAAATGCAACTTGGTGGGGAATCCACGCGAATGGTGGATGAATTCTGGTGCCACACACCATGTTTGCACAAACAAAGAGTTGTTCTCGTCATTTGCTCTAACTCAAGTAAAAGAAATGCTTTACATGCCCAACTCCGCTACTGCTTAGGTGGAGGGAACAGGAAAAATTTGCCTCAAGATGACTTCCGGCAAGGTCTTGACACTGAACAATGTGCTATATGTTCCGGAGTTACATAGGAACTTAATTTCTGTTTCACTCCTAGATAAGAACGGATTCAAATGTGTAACCGTTTCTAGGAAAATTATAGTTAGCAAAGGAGAAATGTATGTAGGAAAAGGCTATCTCACGGAGAGCCTTTATAAGATGAATGTAATGACTGTTGAAATGAATAAAAGTTCAAATTCTTCTTACTTGCTTGAGTCTTATAATTTGTGGCATGAATGTTTAGGCCATGCAAATTACAAAACGTTACGAAAACTAATTAACTTAGAAGTTTTGCCAAACTTTGAGTGCAATAAATCAAAGTGTCAAATGTGTGTGGAATCGAAGTATGCAAAGCATCCTTATAAGTCCGTTGAAAGAAATTCCAATCCCTTAGACTTAATACACACTGATATTTGTGATATGAAGTCAACACCATCTCGTGGTGGGAAAAAGTATTTCATAACTTTTATTGACGATTGCACTAGATATTGTTATGTCTACTTGCTAAATAGTAAGGATGAAGCAATAGATGCGTTTAGGCAATATAAAACTGAAGTTGAAAATTAGTTAGACAAAAAGATCAAAATGATAAGAAGTGATAGGGGTGGAAAATATGAATCTCTCTTTGCGCAAATATGTGTAGAGAATGGAATAATCCATCAAACTACGGCTCCATATTCACCTCAATCTAATGGAATTGCGGAAAGAAAAAACCAAACTTTGAAGGAAATGATGAGTGCCTTACTTATAAGTTCTGGTTTACCACAAAACTTATGGGGGGAGGCTATTCTTACGGTCAATCGTATACTCAACAGAGTTCCCCATAGTAAGATACAATCAATTCCTTACGAAAAATGGAAAGGAAGGAAACCTAACTTGAAATATTTCAAAGTGTGGGGGTGTCTAGCAAAGGTTCAAGTTCCTATATCTAAAAGGGTTAAGATAGGACCTAAAACGGTGGACTGCGTGTTCATAGGATATGCTAAGAGTAGTAAAGCATGTCGATTTTTGGTTCATAAATTCGAACATCCGGGAATAAATGAAAATACGATAATTGAATCAGATAATGCTGAATTCTTTGAAAACATTTACCCGTATAAAATTAGACATGAACAGTCTAGTGGAGGATCTAAACGACCTCGAGATGAACCAAGTGAGAATATACATAATGAAGAAAATCCAAGATGTAGTACACGTCAAAGAACGTCAACTTCATTTGGATCTAATTTTATAACATTTCTCTTAGAAAATGAGCCTCAAACATTTAAAGAAGCGATGTCTTCGTCAGACTCATCCTTCTGGAAAGAGACAGTCAATAGTGAGATAGATTCAATCTTAAGCAACCATACATGAGAATTGGTTGACCTTTCTCCCGAAAATAAACCTTTAAGTTTTAAATGGATCTTCAAAAGAAAAATGAAGGCGAATGGTACTATTGACAAATACAAGGCAAGACTTGTAGTAAAATGCTTCAAACAAAAGGAATGCCTTGATTACTTTGATACATACTCGTCAGTAATAAGGATAACCTCGATTCGAATGTTAATTGCCTTGGAGGCGGTATATGATCTTCAAATTTATCAAATGAATGTAAAAACCGCATTCCTAAATGGAGATTTGGAGGAAGAAATATACATGGAACAACCTGAGGGATTTGTGGTTCTAGGAAAGGAAAACAAGGTGTGTACACTTATCAAGTCATTATATGGACTAAAGCAAGCACCAAAATAATGGCAGGCGAAGTTTGACCAAACCATGTTGGCAAACGAATTCAAAATAAATGAATGTGATAAATGTGTTTATATTAAAGACACTCCAAATCAGCAAGTCATTGTATGTTTATTTGTGGATGATCATGTTGATCATCAGTAGAGACATTTCTAACATAAATGCAACAAAACGAATGCTCGAGAGCAAGTTTGATATGAAGGACCTTGGAGTTGCAGATGTTATCTTAGGTATAAGAATCCATCGAACTTCATAAGGGTTGACATTGTCACAGTCTCATTATATCGAAAAAGTACTTGACAAGTTCAAGTATATGGAATTCGATATTGCTAAAACTCCTTTGGATGCGAACTTTGCACTTTGGAAAAATAAAGGTGAAAGTGACTCGCAATTGGAGTACGCAAGAGTATTGGGATGTTTAATGTATATAATGAACTGTACACGACCAGACATTGCATGCGTTATTAGTAAATTGAGTCGGTACACGAGTAATCCCAACAAAACTCACTGGATAGCAATGAAAAGAGTTTTGGGGTATCTTAAATACACTCAAAATTATGCTTTGCATTATAATAAATATCCTGCGGTGCTTGAAGGATATAGTGATGCAAATTGGATCACCGGATCGAATGAAGTAAAATCCACCAGTGGATATGTATTTACTATCGGTGGAGGAGCAGTTTCTTGGAAATCATCCGAACAGACTTGTATCGCTCGCTCTACAATGGAATCTGAATTTATCGCATTAGATAAAGCCGGTGAAGAAGCAGACTGACTCCAAAATTTCTTGAAAGATATTCCGTATTGGCCCAAGCCAGTGGCACCAGTATGTATACACTGTGATAGCCAAGCAGCAATAGGTAGGGCAGGGAGCATGATGTATAATGGTAAATCTCGTCATATAAGACGAAGACATAATACCGTTAGAGAACTGCTCTCTAGTGGAATTATCACTGTAGACTATGTAAAGTCGAAAGATAATGTATCGGATCCACTTACAAAAGGCCTATCTAGAGAACATCCAAGGGAATGGGTTTAAGGCCTAGGACAAGTCAGCATGGCGGTAACTCTACCTAGCAGACTGGAGATCCCAAGAGCTAGGTTCAAGGAGATCAAACAAAGTTGTGTCTGACAGGTTCAACATTGTCAATTACCCAATCCATTCTCATGATGTAGATAATGTATAGTAAATAAGGATAAGACTTAAGGCGAAAAATCTTTTAATGATTATCTAAATTTGGCAGATTTGACCAAATAGTTTAATCTATAGGATTGAACGTTTAGAAATCACCTATGTGTGGGCGAAGTGGAAGCAGCTTCAAAGAGAATGCTAGTAAAGGCCTATTCTCTAAGCTCTCATGAAAATCGGGACGTGTTCATGGTTGAAAAGAACAAAACCGTAAAAATCATAAACGGTAAAAGGCTAGTTGTGTGACATGTGTTATCTAGGTGTACATTAAAGCTCGACGGTTCAAAGATATCAAATCTACCGATTGACCGAGTGTATCCAATGCATGTTCATTACAGAAAGTTCAAAGGAAAACCCACTTATCCAGATGCAATCAGTTTTTGCTTGATGATCACATACTTGTCCGTAAAAGTTTTACGAAAATAATAGCCATTCCCCATTCATGTGGGGGATTGTTGGGTTTATAGTAATGAAAGGGTGTGAATGGAAATGTTAAAACATGCAGGAACGCATGAACGGTGACTGTTTCGCGCGAACAGTAGCACTGTTACGTGAACAGTAGCACTGTTTTGCGTGAACAGTGCACTGCTTCACGAACTGACGCGTGAATAGTGACTGTTTCGCGTGAACAGTGCACTGCTTCACGAACTACTGCAACACTGTTTCGAACTGATACAATGTTTTACGAAATAGTGTACTGTTTCAGAAAATTACTGCAATGGTTTAAGTAAACAGACATGTATTTTCAGGAAAAGACACACTCCTCTAAATTGAACCAATGCCACCTTTCAAAGGGGCATCTTGTGGTTATAAATAACCTGATTTTCATCCACAGGTAAAAAAAAGAAAGTACAGAAATTTTTTTCAAAATTACAAGCTTCTTCTTCTTCTTAAAAATACTTCTTAAAAATACTCTAAGTGTGATCATTCAAACCATGAGTGTGTTCGAAGAATCCGCCTATTTGAGGTACCGCTATAGTCGGATTGAAGGCCATTTTATCCTGGGAGGAAGATTCCATAACCTAGGGTACAACGAGAGGAATTATTCCTTAAGGAAAGTCCGTGAATTCGGACGACGTGGCCTTAACAATTTTTGTTTCATCTATATTTCAAAAATATAAAATACACCTCTTGTAAAGATCATTTTGATCTTGTGTTGAAGGTATTTGTTCAACTTCGTTGTGTTCTTGTTCATACTTGAACTCGAGTTGAAGTTATTATTCTATTATACAGATTTTACGTACCCATATTGTGGAAAATAACATTTATCTCATTGTACTGCTACTACATCAATCCATTAGGCTAAATGCTTTACTCAAAGCAATAGCCAAAAATCAAGTATTTTTTTTCAGATTTAAATGTTTATGGATATTATATATATAAGTTCTTTGGGAATAATTTTTATTGAACATCAATTTCTATATCATGTTTATATCATAATTTTAGGATGTATATCTTTACAGGACATCAACTTTTATATCAATTTCATATCATGTTTATAGCAGCACCAGTTTCTATATCATTTTTATACCATATTTCTAGGAGGTAATTAAATAACCTCTATAAGACAGCAATTTCTACACCAATTTTGTACCATATTTTTAAGAAATAGTTAAATAACCTTTACAGAGTATCAATTTTTACATTATTTTCATACCATGTTTATAAGAGATAGTTATTTAACCTTTTCACATATAAGTTTCTATATTATTTTCAGAAACAATATGATTATTCAAGGAGTTTAGCGATTAGAGTCTGAAATAATTATAAATTGTTCCTGACAAGATATCGGTTTTCTATCTTATTTAATTCATTAGAATGATTTTGAAGAGAAAGTGGGAATCACCTTAATGTGGTATCATGATACAACACCTAACATGAGTGTGTTGGCATTTCAAAATGGAAAATTATTATTCCATCCGTATTATTTTATTTTTATGTGTGGTTATTTAATTGGGTACGGATTTTAAGAAATAAGAAAAGGCTTGGTAAAGTTTATTAAATTATCTTTTATAAAAAATGTATTAACAATTTTTTTTAATTAAGTGAGACCAATAAAGGTAAAAAGGATAATTATGCTTTTAAAAAATTGCCAAATAAAAAAAAACGTTATTTATTTTGAGATAAATTAAAAAAAAATGATAAATAATTTAAGACGGAAGAAGTACTGTATATTAGAAAATGCTATGTTTCAACATGCCTGTTTAAGCACTAAAGGCGTTTTCATTTTTTCAATATAATTGATTATGTGTGTGTGTCACAAAAAGCACAATTCACCTTTTTTCTTCTTGCGTGTCAAAAAAAGAACCCTCCAGCACCTTTCTAAAACACAAAAGAATACTTTGGTCTTGCATGTCTTTCTCTGTATATCTCTATGTTAATAAAGCTCTATTTCCCTCTCAGCTCTTTCTCTCTGGTCGATTCTTGATTGTTCTCTTTCATATTATAGTTTAATTTAGAGTTTCTTTTTTATGTTTAATATTGCTTCTTGCTCCAATTTGAGAATTCATTTGGAGTTTTTTTTTTTTTTGGTTATGAGCTCAATTTAAGACTTTTTGGTTCTTTGTTAGTGGTTATGAACTCAATTTGGGTCTTTTTGATTTTGGACTTTTTTGATTCTTTGTTAGTGGTTATGAACTGAATTTGAGGCTTTTCGTTCTTTGTTAGAAACTAAATTCCGAATAATAAGATTTACTATCCAAAAAAATAAATTGTTGTGTTGTAATAAGATTAAATATCTCTTCTTGCATAGAAATTTCATGCTTTTCTTTTTATCTTGTACAATTTTGATTTATATTTTTCAAATCTGAATCTCTGTACCTTTAATTTTGTTTAGGTTATTCCGTATTTTTGATCTCTCCATCTTAAATTTTGATTTGCTTATTTGATATTTTTGGATTCCAATTGTGCCATCTTCATTTTCAAAAGTCATGTAAAGATCTTATTTTTGATTTATTTCAGCAAAAAAGGCAAACTTAATTATATGTAAAGAAAAATCTTTCTGGATTTGTTAATTTTATGCTTCGTTGTTTCTCTTTCTCAGCTTGTCACCCTCTGTTTTGAAATTATTTTAACTTGTATTGTGAAATTAAGCCAAAATTTATTTTGGACTGCTACATATATGTCTGTCGCAGTAGCATCAACTCATTAGTTCGCCCTCTTTTAACTCTTCGAACCGTGGATCAATTCTGTATGTTCGTCAATTTCATTCTTCCACTGTTGTGAATAACTTTAGTTGATTAAGCTTTGTGAAATGCATAGGAATAGAGTTTCTTCGGTAGATAAGCTTTATGTGAATACTTTATAGTTTGCTTCAGGTTTGGGACAAATCAGCATTTTTAGAATTATTCTCAAGTGGAATTTAGGATAAGACTATGCTGTAAGCAAACCTAGAAATAGAAAGACTATTCTGATAGATTTTCGTATTAAATATTTTAATATTTCAAATTTCCCTGAACCAAAGTGATTTACATATTCTATCAAATTATCGGAAGGAAAATTATTGTAGTTTTAATTAGTTGAATGGATTATTTTTTGCTTGTAATATGAGGCAAAGGGATAGTGGTGTAAGGTTAGCATGAGAAGTGGTCGTTTGAATGTAATTCGAATTGATTAGCTAAGTTTCCAGGGGATGAATGTTGAATTTTATTGGGTAGTAGTTATTGTTGTTCATATTAGGACAGAAATGATCTGGTTTCGAACAGAAACTAACAACACAGACCTTAAAAGACGATAAATCAGATGAAATTACTGTAGTTTCAGTTAGTGGAGTGAATTATTTATGTCTTAGCGGTGTAAAGTTAGCTAGGGAAATGGTCCATTGAGTGTAATTGAAACTGTGTAGATAAGGTTCCAGGGAAGGAAATATTGAATTCTATTAGGCAGTAGTCACTTATTTTACATGTAAAAATCAAAATAATCAGGTGTCCTATGAAAGCTACAAAACAGACCTCGAAAGGCCATAAATCAGAGAGTTATTGTAGTTCAGTTAGTCAAGTGAATTATTTGTGTCTTGTAATGTGAGGAAAGGAATAGTGGTGTAAAGTTTAGTCTTATATGTTCGACAAGGTTCGTTAGCCAGGGAAGTGGTCCTTTGTAGATGCTGCATTCATTCTGAATGTAATTCCAACTGTCTAGCCAAGGTTTCAGGGAAGGAAATGTTTAACTTTATTGGGGAGTAGTTGCTTATTGTTCAGGCCCTCACTCATATAGTTCATTAGGTTATGCGGTGCGAGTAATTCTAAAGAATTTTCCCCTTTGTAGAGTAGGTAGACTATGCAGGAATTTATAGTATGTAGACAATGATGGAATTTGTTATTAAACATCTGTAGCATAGTGATGCCACAGATTATTAAGAAGTTGTTTATAGAGTGGCAATCCGAAACAATATCCATAAAGCTGAAGTTCACATGGAGGACGACTCCATTGTGCTATGTTTACTTACATCAGCTCTCTTCCAATCAGTCATGTTCAGCGAAATTGTTCATCATGTCAATCATTGACAAAGACATCGCTAACAATCCACCAATGTCGATAGCTGGAACAGCTACTTCAGACAATAGTAAACGCAAACTCAAACATTATGACAAAGAAAGACTGAAACGTATCTCATTCACATGTCTTTCACCTTTTCAATAAATTATGTTCAGTAATATGACTAACATCTAATTGTCAGTGTTTAGTTTTTGTGTACCAGTGATAGATTTATTTGTGGCCAAAATTTAGTCAATTGGGTGACTTCAAAAGTTACAGAAATGTTTGTCTGTGTGACTTTTTAATCATTAGTCTGCTAGATGTGAACTTTTAGTATGGTGTTTAATTTTGTAAGGGTACAAATGGGGTAAAGGATAGAGAAATTTCTTAGTTTATGTCCCTCCCAATGGAAGATTTACCATTTACCTCCCCTTCTTTGGAATAAGTGGAAGGGTTAAAGAGATATATTTTCTCCAGTTAGTCCTTTAAGGGCCAAAAGAGCTAACTTGGATAGGTATTTTCTCGGCCCTTCACTTGTACTCCTCTCTCCAATTCTTCTTTTCTGTTTGAAACATAGTTAAGCATTCCCAAGCTGTTGTAAATGATTAGCTTTTTCAAAGTGGATAAAGAATGTGGTAAAAAGATGAAACTATTCTGGTGCCAGGAATAGGTTCACACTCCATTTGAATGCAAGGTGGGTGGTTATTTTATTTTTTTGTAGTCTCTTTCCAATAGGATATAAAGATTAGACGAGTTATCAAACTTCTATTTAGTGGATCACAAAAACTAAATTTATATGTTGATTAACTTATTTCCTTTTGCTTCAGGTATTATGAGGTTTCAGCACCTCAAAATGCTTTAATTTCTTGAGCACCGACTAATGAAGAAAGATAATCTAAATTTATGCAAATCAAATTTTGCTCCGCTCACATGCTTTAATAAGTTACGACTTAATATTTCATTCATCTATATAACCTTTTGCACTGATTCTAGCTTAAAATATTTTCTACATCTCTTTATTGTTGGATAATCATCTTGATCTTTTTAAAATGAATGCTATCATTACACCATGAGATGTGAATATTTTTTCAATAAACGAGATTTATTTTAATGTTCATTTGTCTCACATAGTATTAGGATACAACAGATAAGTGGATGGATTGAATTGTAGGGGTACTTGGTCTTCTTGTTGACGAGGTTCCAGTTTCTCATATTTATATGGAGGTTGTGAGAAAATGAATTTGTTTAGTCTACTTTAAAATAAAGACTCTAGTCCGAATGAGATGAGATGATACATATAGCATTATGAACATCTGAACTTGACTAAAACTTGCAGCTTGTTCTAATGTGAAACAGGCTATTTTATCTGCAGGCTAAGAGAACCAAGAAGGCTGGGATGTTCATTTTAGAATCTGACGTTTTCCATTAACAAGGATATGGTTTGATATTCTGAATTTCGAGATACTTGTGATGTTTTATTAGAAGTTGTCTGCATAGCATAGACACCTATTTTGTAAGAAATTTTTCTATTTTAATATTAAGTATTAATCACAGAAAAATTATAATACATCTTAAAATTCTCTTCAACATTAACAATATTCATAGTAACAATAATAATAGGTGTGAATTCTACAGTTTTGATGCTTGTAATAGTATAACTGGGAGAAGTATGTTAAATTAATATTGATATTTCTTTGATAACAAATGAAATACTTAAAACAAGAGAAACAAGTAGAACACTCATATCTTACTAAGATGAATCTATTGAAACATAGTTAGCAGTTAGAACATAACATTTAATACATAGTTGTCTTGTTTCTTAAACAGAGGTTGTAATACTTTTGAGGTTCCTTTTCCGCATTTTCTTATTTCATTTTCCTGATTGGGTGTCCATGGAACAACCGTCTTCTAGTATTAATCATGCATTGATGATTTGTTTTGATGTTATACTCCTGTTGTTCTTCCTATTCAGTTTGTTAACCAAGACATCCTTAAAATACACAAATGTTCCTTCTTGCCTTTTGAGATTCTCACGTTTATAGTTGACTTGTGCTATTTTCAATGGTTTACTGAGTGTACTGTATTTGTCCTTGTTCATTTCGGTGTTTGGAGAACAAGTGAAGAAAACCCATAGTACCTTGTTCCATGGAATTACATGGTTAACAGTAAAGTTTAACAAGAAGCCTTAGGGGGAACCATTTATATTTCATACCCATTTAGGGAATTGACTCACTTTTCTCTTATGTGAGAGATATTTGTCCAATCCTGTTTAGTACCTTGTATGACTATGCTGAATAAATAACATTACATATGCATCACACTTTGTATCACTCGTTTCTTCTATTATCAGTGATATATGTATCATCTTTTGAAATATGATTGATACTACTCTTTTGTCTACTCAACTGCTGCAAACGTTGATGCTAGATACTTCGGCTGTCTGCTTTTTGAATAACATACATCAGGTACTACATAAAATTATTGCTACATTGTCAAGCTATACATCTAAATTTTTTTATAAATTCTATCTACGCATTATACCTTCTCCTCTATTTAAAAGAGTGCCATATGAGTTCCTTTGATTTCACTGTTTATTCAAATTTGATATCCTTTATATACTATCCGAGTTTGCTTTGCTTTTTTCATTACTAATGGAATATCACTATTTTATGCTACAGTCTAAAAATTTATTTTAATTTCAATCTGCCACAGGTACTTTTTGTCAAGTACTGACTCATAATACAAGAAGCCAGAGCACAACATTATGTAAATAGCATAAAATGTTTAGTAAAAATTTAGTACAGGATGTAAATATCTGATGTAAACAATATCTGATGTAAACAATGCAGCTGCAACTAATATAAACTCTGGTTAGCAATATATATAATAGCTATATCTATCTTATATATGTGTGCACAAACTCACAAAATCTTTCAGTGTTGGGCTCGTGCTCCACGGGCTGTCGCCGCCTAATAAGAGAAAAAAAAGAAGAGATGTCGAATCGGAAAAGAAGTGAACTAACTATGGAATTCAAAAACATATTATGAGAAATTATAGGAAAGAATATCAATTATTCTTTACCCAATTTTGATATTTTTAACTGTATTTTTTCCTTTTACCTTATTCGATAAGTTTTGTCAGTTTTTTATTGTTATATTCTTGTTATATTCTGAAAATTAGAAACTATTGATAGCTATTGTAATATTGACTCTTAAATTATATATTTTTGTGATTTGTCCTTTTCCTATTACATTTTTAATCGCGGCTGAAAACTCATCTAAAATTTACATATATATATATAAGGAAACTTTGCCTAATTACATTAAATCTCAATTTGGTAAAGTAATTATATAAATCTCAAAGTAATTACTTAAATTTCTTATTTTTTTACTTTCTCTCTCCAACCCATTATACATCCAAAAACACGCTACTTGTGTGTTGCGTATTTTTCTTTCATCACAAATTCATTTTTTTCTCCATAATTGAAACCCATTTTTTACGTCAAAAATCAAGCAACGTGTACTTAGAGGTTATCAATTTGTAAGTTTTGAAGCATTAATTGAAGTTTTTGATTTTCTTCATTAATTTTTGAATTTTTTTGTTTCAACTTGACCAAATCAGGATAATTTTCAATTCTTGTTTGGTGGTTTGTTGGTTTCTATGAAATTAACTTCTTTTGCAATCCCATGCCAGTTTGATTGTTAGTTTATTTCGTTTTTTTTGGTATAGTTCAAGTCAGATCGTTGAATTTCTTGTGTTATAGTTGCTATTACATATCTTCCCGTTTGATTAACTTCAACTACAAAACCATTTTCCTGTTTTTATAGTTTAAATCAGATCTTTGATTAACTTTTCATTCTCTTCTGTACAGTTCAAGTCAAATCTTTGAAACTGGGCATTTTGTCAAAGATCTGACTTGTCGTTTTTATTGGAACGATAATTGTTTCGTATTGCTTATTGTGCATATATATGTATGAATATCCTTCTACATATTTAGGTTATCTATAATTAGATATGTTAGACTATAGTTTAATCACCTTATAAATATATATAACTACTATGTGTTGTTTCTGATTTTCTCGTTATGTATGATCCCTATTATACATATTTATCTTATGTATACTTATAACTGACGTTCAAATCGATCAGAAGTTATTTTGTCCCACTAATGTATAATATAGGTATTCTGAAATATATTTCAATATGTTGTACATTGACAGTTCTGAAAATTCAAACAGTTATAAAGTATTAATATTATATAAGGTGACATTATACATTCAAACAAGATTATAGGTCATACATATTTTAATTTGAAAATCTGTATTATGACATTATACATTAAAACAGTTTATTTCTTAAATGTATAAGTTACCCTCATACATTTCTAACTGTTGTTGAATTAGGTTCTGATTTTAATTCTGAGATGTATAAGATACCCTCATACATGTGTAATTGTTATTTATTTAGGATCTGATATAAATTGTTAGATATATAAGTAACCCTCATACATGTGTAACTGTTGTTTAATTAGGATTTGAATTAAATTGTTAGATGTATAAGTTAACTTCATACAGGTGTAACTGATGTTTATTTAGGGTTTGATAAGTTACCCCCATATCTGTATAAGTTACCCTCATACAAATGTATCTGTTGTTAGATTATTTTCTTTTTACATGTATAACGATGTTATAATTATTGAATGTATTGTTACTTCATTATTTTTTTTTTTAAATTAGGGACTATGACGTCTTTGTGTCTGCCTATGCAGAAATATTAAGTGAAGGGCAGCAAGTGCATTCATGTGATTTTGATGCTGGAAGTCAATATGCACACTATGTTTTATTATTGTGGCATTATGGAGTGATAAAGGCAACCGAAGGGTACACGGGTGATAATGGCGATCCTCCTCGGCCAAGGAATATTGTTCTCCAAATAGTTGATGAAAATGCAATTGTTACTTTAGAGTAGCATTGTTTTATAATAGTCGGTATTGAAACAACTAATTCTTAGTTTTGTAGTTGATGTTAAACGGTTACAATGTTACTTTCTGGATGTTAATTTACAATTTATGGATGTCTTCATCTTTTGAAAAAATATTTTGCAATTACTTACACTATACTGTAATGTTACTAGCATAGTTTGGTAGTTATTGAGTTTCCCTTTCATTTTTTTATAACGTATAAAAATAAATTGCAAATTAATCTGTATTGTATATTAACACATTGTATTTTTATCAGTACGTAAATTCTGTTAGAAGTTAATAATGCATTGAACTAACAGATAATACATTACATACATCATACATGTTTTTAAACGTTTATGTCTCAATAGAAAATTAAGAAAAAAAATTTTACATCACACATATTTAAAAAGTATAATACTATATCATACACTACCATACGTTGTGAACTTATCATAAATTAAGATTAAAGTATTATCAATAATCATACACATAAAACAAAATGAAAAAGGCAACTTAAATTTTCACAAATTATGTTACAGGAGTCTGCCATTTATTATGTTGTTTAAGCAAAAAAAAAATATGTACTCAGTTAAAAGTCATTGTTGTCGGTCTAACATCATACATGTTATTAAAGTATAATAGTATATCATACATTACTTATATATGAAATGTTAATGTATAACTGTGTAATACACATTACGTTTCAACAAGTATTTGCTGTAATAGTCGCCAACTTTTGTGTTATAATTGTAAATTATATGGTAACGAAATATGATCTATGAAAAATGTATAAAATTTTTATAATAATATTACACATTGATTGCGAAGTGAACATCAAATAACAATTAAAAACATAAATACAAGTTGCTCCAGGTTTCCAACAAAAACTAATAAAAATGTTTATACAAATAAAATCAAACAAAGCATCAACATATAGAAAAACATATTATCTTCTTCATGATTCCTTCGGAAAGAAATCGCATGTCCTCCAATTGTGATCGGCTCGTCCGCATTTACCGCAACAATTCGAACTTGAAGAAAGTGATTCACTTGATTTCAAATGCCTTCCTTTCTTTGGCCTACCAGGCGATCTTCTATATTTGGACGACACAACTTCTTCATCATCAACAAAATATTTTTATCAAAAATGCTTCCGATTGATTCATACTAGACGCCTTCAAGACCTACTTGCAATCTTTGTTACGACAATCCAGTACATAGCTGCATCGATTTTTTAACACCAAGTCAATCTATTATACAAAAGTTTTAAAAATCATAATTTCAGTACAAAATGCAAATTTTAGGACTATCACAATTTCATTATACATTGGCTCGAATGTATAAACAGATATTATACATTCGTAATTTTATGATTCAACTAAACAGAAGACAACTTGAAAACATAAACTTGTTCAAAACATCTAATACCATATTACCATACATTATAACATCAACAAATAAAGATGTCACTTTTATATCATACCTTTGTTTGTGGGATCGTTTCTCTTTGATGTTGAAGCCATTAACTATTGCATATCTAGCCATTACTGCAACCAGAGTATGCTTATCCTTATAAAGTTGATTTACCTTTATTTCAGTGTTCTTGCAATCAGTAATGAAGTTTTTCACTTCAGTTTCAGGAACATATAGAGCATACTGATTATGCGTTTCAACGACCTTTAACGCAACCGAATCATATTCACTACCTTCAATACAAAATACAACACCAGTTTATCTATCAAACTCGATTTCGTTATTCGATTTGTCAAAAACGGAAATACACGGTGGAAAATTAGCCAATCCAAAAAATTATTTCTTCAACTCAACATAAACCCTCACTCCATTGTCATCCTCACTCCATTGTCATTCCTTATGACAATTGGAGAAGAATTACCTTCAACGATACATTTCACTTCAATTTTTTTAGTACTTCATCGAGATCCAATTCCATGGAGATCGTAGCAATCAATTTCAAGAAAGTTATACTTTCCGAAACAATAATTGTGTCACTTTTGTATGATTGATAACTAATTTTTGACTCCCAAATACCAAAATGTCGCAACAATATGGGGATATTCATATTGATTTTAGTAGAATTAAAGAATGAATGTAGAAGATTTTTTTTTTTTTGGTTTTCCAGATCGTCAATCCCAAAAAACAAAATACTGTGATGTTTAAGAAAATTTTTGAAATTGAAATTTCAGTTGCTATTTTTATTCATACACTGATTAATGTTAGCTAATTATTGTCGTTAATTAAGGAACAGTAAAATAATTTATGATTTATCTTACTTTAAATATAGGATTAACTGTTTTATCATACATTTGACCTATTTTTGATGGACGGCCGAATGTATGAGTATATTTGTAAAAATCGAGAGAGAGAAAACTTGAAGGAATTTTATGTAATTAATTTCATTAACTAGGGGATTTATGTTGTTTATACAAAACTCATAGCACACCCGAAAATTAGCCATTTCATTTTTACACTAAAATCATCTTTAGATCCCAAATTCACTTTAATTGGGCTTCCAGGAATTTAATAGTGGGCTGATTTCATATTTGGGCCTCTAACATAATGGGCCTAAGTAACAAAACTCAGCCCCATGTACAAATATATGACTATCTCGTCATCGCCAAAACCCTAAACCACCGAACTTAGTGGCTTCTTCGTGTTGAGTTTTGGTGACCGTATTCAGCTATGGCTCCAGCTAAAGGTATAGTTTTATATATCAATTTTCTTTTCTTGTTATAAATGTGAAAATTATTGTATACCATTTGGTGTTTTACTTAGTTTTTTTCAATGACAGAAGATATGTTACTGTTTGTTTTTTTTATCGGGGAGTTATTTAGTTGTTTTTGGAGAGTTATTTACCAGGGTGTTTTACTTAGTTGTTTTTGGGATAGTGGCTCAAGTCATTGAGGGAGGGTGCTGTGGTTTTCTTGAGGTTCGGATACGACGGTTGATTTTTTGAAATTGGTAACGGTGTCTACTGCTGTAAGCTAAGTTGCCCGGGCTTTAGGAGTATCCGGACACACACCCGTTGACATTTTTGAAGAGTCCAAGCAACGAACTCTGTAAGTAAAAACAGTACATATATGTACTGGGACCATATTTACAATTATACTCTACAATCTACTGTCCCTTCCCTATAATGAGTCTAAAATATCAATGATAGAGACAGCGTCATTAGAGTATTATCTGGTTACACCAAAAACACAACGTAAAAATAGAATTTAGTTTGACTTGCTGAATACTATTCTCTGTATTCTCAAAATATTGTCCACCATATGCTTGCAGGTACTATTCCACTTGTTTCTATTCTTAGCCCGTACTCTTGCTTCCTCCCAGCTGTGTAGTGCATCTATGATATTACCTGGCATAGACCATGATATATTTTTGTTATTTAGGAATAATCTCCTTAATTGACCTGTGACTTTATAGTGGATGAAGAGATGATTAACAGTCTCTGTAGTATCCCCACAAAAGAAACATCTAGAACATAATTGAAACCCCCTCATCATCAGATTATCCTGTGTTAGAACAGCTTTCTTGGCCAACAATCATACAAAGCAGGCCACTTTGTGTGGTATTTTGGCTTTCCAAATGTGTTTCCAGGCCAATTGTGCAACTGCTGATTTTGATTGATTCAACTTTCTGTACACTGCATTAACTTTGAAGTCCCTTTTCCCATCTCCGTGCCCTCTTTGAATCTCCCAGTCATTTGATTTTGTTGGGGGGGGGGGGGGGGGGGATAACTATTACCTAGGACTTGGGAACTTTGAGAAACTTTATAAATTGTGAAGGCCATGGGACATAGACAGTAGTGGTTTTTTTGGAGTGATTTTTGGGAATAGAGGCTCATGTCACTGATGTTTTTATGTTAATTTCACCAGATAGTTGTATAATTTAGACCGCGGAGCTTTAATAGTTTTTAAGAAGTACTATTGAATAGGTTACCAGAAAAGGTTGTTGCAGTAGAGTAATTTTTGCAACATCGTTGATTTACTTGTTTTTAGAGACTTTTTTCGACTTAGTTATAACCTGGACATGCTCCTAATTACACGAGGAAAAAGTTTTCGACTTGTTAGTTTGAAAATTGGATGTTGGATTTATTTTGTGCTGTTATTGTACTGGCATAGATCCTGTAACTTGATTCTGTTAAAGTAATTCTGAAATTTCATTTGCAGCGGATTTGACCAAAAAAAATGATCCCAAAGCTCAGGCTGTCAAGGTTTCCAAGGCTGTTAAGTCAGGATCAACCTTTAAGAAGAAGTCAAATAAGATAAGGACAAAAGTTACTTTCCATAGACCTAAGACATTGAAGAAGGATAGGAATCCCAAGTACCCTCGCATTAGTGCACCTGGAAGGAACAGGCTTGATCAGTACCAGATTCTAAAACATCCTCTTACTACTGAGTCTGCAATGAAGAAGATCGAGGACAACAATACCCTTGTTTTCATTGTTGATATCCATTCTGACAAGAAGAAGATAAAAGATGCGGTGAAGAAAATGTATGATATCCAGATAAAGAAAGTCAATACCTTGATCAGGTAATATTCTGCATTTTTTCGCCTTTATATATTTTTACTATGCTTTGTTCGTTTAAAGCTTGTTCTGTTACTGACTTTCTATAAAGATCATTATATTTCTTTTTTTACCTTGTTTTGCTTACTGATGTATCACTTGAAATTATACCAAATGTTGATCCAGCTGCATGAAATCCTAGCCTGGTGGCAATTCAATGGTATAGTTGTTATTTTCTAATGTCTCTATATTAATCCAAATCGGGTAAAACTATTGGCATGATTGATTGTGGTTCATTTGACATGCCATAGGAATCGAATTAGCATGCTAACAATTGCCTCTATTTACGATAGAATAGTATAATGTGTTTTGAGCCACTGGCCAGTTAGACCACTTAGACACTTTGCGGGTTAAATCATTTTTCTTTCAAAGCTGTATTTAATTATTCCCTGACAGAAAAATTAGCTGCAGATTGCTTGTGAATTTTTAAGTTTGACCGTTTCTTCTAGTATATCCTGTGTGTATACTTTCAGTAACTTCTGCCTTTCTTTGCTAAGCTACTTCTCTTTGTCTTTGTCCAGGCCCGATGGGACAAAGAAGGCTTATGTGAGGTTGACACCCGACTATGATGCTTTGGATGTGGCCAACAAGATTGGAATCATCTAAATTGCTTACCTAGTTTTGAATTTTTCTGTCAGCCTTAAGATCTTGCATATGAGCTCTTTAGAAAGTTTTGAACTAAAGTTCCTTGGTTTATTAATTTTGAATGTTGAGTTTCGATATGTATTTTGTTTCATGTAAGTCAGGCAAGCTTATGGTTTATTAATTTTGAATGCTATGTTTCAGATATGTATTTTGTTCCATGTTAGTCAGGCAACAACTACTACTAAGTTTCTAAGTTAAGGGATCGTTTGGTATGTGGGATAAGAACAATAATCTTTGGATAAATTTGCGATTAATTCTGTCTCATGTTTGGTGTAAGATATTACTCTAATGTTCGGACTCTTTTATCCCACAATCTGTATTAAAAGGTTTGATTACTATCTTATAATAAAGTGGGGTGGCTCGACGCCGGTGAGCGCCCTAGAGATAGGGGAGAAGGTGGTGGAGATGGGGGTGTGGGAGTGTAGAGGAATGTGGATGGTATGTGAGATAGGGCGGTTAGGTGTATCAAAGAGACTGCTAGAGAGGTGTTGGGTGTCTTGAGGGGTTGGGCTGGTATGCTAAGATGGTGAAGAGTAAGGATGAAGAGGATAAATGGGTAAATAGGGAGGAATACAAGTTAGCTAGAAAAGAGGCTAAGTTAGTAGTTACGACTGCTAAAATGGCAGCGTTAGAGAGCTTGTATGCGGGGTTAGAGCAGAGAGGCGGGGAAGAAAGGTTGTATAGGCTTGCAAAGGCTAGAGAGAGGAAGGGTCGGACAGAGGCGGGGAAAAAAGGTTGTATAGACTTGCAAAGGCTAGAAAGAGGAAGGGTCGGACCTTGATCAAGTGAAGTGCATTAAGGGGGAGGATGATAGTGTGTTGGTGGAGGACGTTCATGTTAAGAGAAGATGACAGTCGTATTTTCATACTCTTGAATGATGAGGGGGACAGAGATATTGTGTTAAGGGAGATGGAGCCATCAGAGGAGTGTAGTGATTTTAGCTATTGTAGGCGTTTTAAGGCGGAGGAGGTCAGCGAGGCTATTCGCAGGATGCGAAGGGGTAGGGCGACGGGGTCATATAAGATTCCTGTGAATTTTTGGAAGTTTACTGGCAGGGCTAGTTTAAGGTAGTTGACCGAATTATTTAACGACATTTTCAAGACTGCGAAAATGCCTGAGGCTTGGAGGTGGATTACCATGATTTCTTTATTAAGAACAAGGTTAACATCTAGAGTTGCAACAACTATAGGGGTATTAAGTTGTTGTCACACTTTGAAGATTTGGGAGAGAGTGGTTGAACGGAGGTTGAGGAGGATAATGTCTATTTTGGAGAATCAGTTTGACTTTATGCCCGGTTGTTCGACGACGGAGGCAATTCACCTGGTGTAGAGACTGGTAGAGCAGTATAGGGAAAGGAAGAAGGATCTTCACATGGTGTTTATCGACTTGGAGAAGGCTTACGACAAAGTCCCTAGGGATGTTCTTTGGAGATATTTGGAGGTGAGTGGAGTCCCGGTGGTGTACAAGAGGTTGATTAAGGACATGTATGATGGAGCTAAGACTCAGGTGAGGACAGCGGGAGGAGATTCAGAGATTCAGGGTTGCATCAGGGATCGACTCTTAGCCCATTTTTGTTTGCATTGGTGATGGATGTGCTGATACGGCGTATTCAAGGAGAGGTGCCTTGATGTATGCTTTTTGTGGATGATATATTATTGATTGATGAGACGCGGGGAGGTGTGAATGATAAATTGGAGGTTTGGAGATAAGGTTTGGAGACAAACCCTTGAATCTAAAGGGTTCAGGTTGAGTAGGAGCAAGACAAAGTATATGGAATGCAAGTTTAATGACTTGAGGCAGGAAAAAGAGGTGGTAGTTAGGTTGGATTCCCAGGTTATTTGTAGGAGGGATAGTTTTAAGTATCTCGGGTCCATGATTCAGGGGAATAGAGAGATTGATGAGGATATCTCCCACCGTATTGGGGCAGGTTGGATGAAGTGAAAGCTCACCTCGGGAATGTTGTGTGATAAGAAGGTGTCACCCAAACTTAAAGGCAAATTCTACAGAGTGGCAGTCCATCCGGCCATGCTGTATAGAGCGGAGTGTTGGCTAGTGAAGAACTCCCATATCCAAAAATTAAAGTTGACGGAAATGCGGATGTTGCGTTGGATGTGTGGGCTTAGTAGGAGTGATAGGGTTAGGAATGAGACTATCCGGGAGAAGGTTGGAGTGACTTCGGTAGATGATAAGATGCGGAAAGTTCGATTGAGATGGTTCGGGCATGTGATGAGGAAGGGTAAGGTGTGAGAGACTTGCTTTGGATGGTTTTGGGCGGGGTAAGGGTAGGCCGAAGAAATATTAGAGAGATGTGATTAGATGTGACATGGAGCAGTTATAGCTTAATGAGGACATGACCCTAGATAGGAAGGTTTGGAGGACGCGAAATAGGATAAGAGGCAAGTGCCTGTGAGTGGGTCGTAGTTAGTAGTTAAGAGAGCTTTGGGGTGGGGGTGCCTTTGGTTCGTTAGTATTGGGTATTATTGTGTGGGTGTTTGATTTCTGTTATTCCATCTTGTTTCATGCTTTATTATAAATTTATTTATTTGTCTTGAGCCAGGGGTCTATCGGAAACAACCTTTCTGCCTCTCCGGAGGTAATAGTATGGACTGCGTACATTTACCCTTCCAGACCCCACTGTGTGGGAATACAGTGGGTTTGGTGTTGTTGTTGTTGATTACTATCTCATAAGAACGATGAGATGAAATAGTTTCATGTGATATTCATACTTATCTCATCACGTGTACCAAACAACCCCCAACTACTAACTGTGTAGTTGTCAAGTCAACAACAATCCACAATCTGGTTCATTTGCATATTTTCCCTTTTTTATGGAATTAGTGTTATTAGTTGTTTTCAGGGCGTCTTCTCGGGTGGTGTCAATGTTAAGATGGAGAGAAATCACTATCCTTGTTTTTGTTACAACGTACAAGTATTTATTCTTAAATTTTCATAAATCTAAATCATATACTCCTTTCATTTAATTTTTTTTTTTTATCTATTTTGATTTGACATGACATTTAAGAAATAAAGATGACTTGAATTTTGTGATCTTAAACTAAATTATGTTAAATGTATCAAAATATCCTTTAAAGATGAGTGGTGTCAATGTTAAGATGGAGAGAAATTAGTCTCCTTGTTTTGGTTACAATTTACAAATATTTATTCTTAAATTTTCATAAATCTAAATCATATACCCCTTCCATTTAATTGTTTTTACCTATTTTGATTTGACACGGAGTTTAAGAACATAAAGATGACTTTTGAATCATGTGGTCTTAAATTAAAATGATGTCAAATGTATCAAAATGTCCTTTAATCTTGTGGTCTTAAATATGTCACGTGGAAAGTGGATATTAAAGTGTTGTAAAAAAAAAGGCATTCTCTTTTAAACGAACTAAAAAAATTAAGTCATTCTTTTTGAAATCAGGGAGTATATTCTTATTGATCGACTTTCACTAATTATGTATGAGGTGAAATCTGCCTAAGGACATGTGGCATAATCAGGGGAGGCAACTTGGAGGTTTGACGCAACCATGAGAGCAAAAGTTGCGAAAAGTCTCTGTCGAGTTAATGACGGTAGAGGCACTCTCTCTTAAAGGATAAGGACACAGTTGCTCACTTCCCTCGATGAATGGCACACCGGGCAAAAAAAGGGCATCCTGGTGCACTAAAGCTACCGCTATGCACGGTGTCCGGGGGAAGGGCCCCACCACAAGGGTGTATCGTACGCAGCCTTACCTTGCATTTCTGCCAGCGACTATTTCCAAGGCTTGAACCCGTGACCTCCTGGTCACATGGCAGCAACTTAACCAGTTACTCTAAGGCTCCCCACACCGCTCAAGAAATAAAGAGACAAAAGTTCCAGATCGCCCACAATTGCAGACAAGTTCGTATGAAGCTGAGCACCAAAGAAATATTAGCTAGCTTGGTAACAGGTGTTGGGTTATTAAGAGGTGTGAATGAAAAATAAAAAGATGGTATTTTTTTTTCTCAGAAAGACACTAAGAGAAATAATGCAATTTGAATAGTCACCTTTTCGGATTGAATGGTTATGACCTTTCCAATGTGTTGTGATTTTCAAAAAGTTGTACCTTTCCGAAGAGTTGCACCTTTATGAAGGGGTGCACCTTTATGAGCCATTGCTTCTCTTCATGAAGCAACACCTTGATAACTATAAATAACTGAATTCTTCCTCAGGTAAAGACAATTATTTTGAGTAGAAAAACAATCTTCTTCTTCTAAAAACTCTCGTGTGATCCTCAAATTGTTGAGTGTATTCGAAGTTTTTGAAAATTTGAGGTACCTCTATTTTCAAAAAGAGAATCATTTTATCCCGGGAGGAAAGATTCCATAACCTCGGGTAATTGAGGGGAATAAATTCCTTAAGGACACACCGTGCATTCGGTGGACTTGATTCTATAATTTTCTAGTTCATCTTCTTTCTTAAAGTTGATAAACACTTCATTTTAATAGTTCATTTGATTATTAATTTGGACTTGTGTTTGAAGTTGTTGTAACTTCATTGTAGTACTTGAAAGCTTTTCTTGAATTTAGTATTGAAGTTTGGTTTGAAACATACAGATTTTTGTACTCGTAACAACAATCTTAAGGAATTTAGACTAATCTGTATTGTTTGGTTTACTATTTTTCAGTAAATAGTTTGAACTTCATATTGATAGTTTTCAACTTTTTGAACTTGTGTTTGAAGTTCTTGAAACTTCATTTTGATAGTTCATAAGTTGGCTGGACTTATGTTGATGCTCTTAACATTTGGTTTTGCTATTTTCCAGAAAATAGTTTGAACTTCCTTTTGTTGATGTTCATAAGTTGGGTTGAACTTATTGTTAAAAGTTCAAAGTTGTAAATCCAGAGTTTAAACTTCAATTGATTGTTCATATGTTAATTTGAACATGTCTTTGAAGTTATTGTTGGAAAATACAGATTTTACCAAACCCGAGAAAAATAATAATTTTAAGGAAATTATAAAAAAATATTTATTTTTTGTGCTTGTTTGGTGAAAGAAATTTTTTCTATCACCATTTATAAATCAAGTATTTGGTTAATTTGTATTGGATCTGATTTTGTGGAGACTAAAATCTTTTGATTTCTACTCCCTCGGTTAGAAGAATACAAAAACTTCATCGAGAAATCAATATGGAAATTCGATTCGAAGAATATAAAAACTTTACCGATTCGTTAAAATCTCTATATTGGTTTCTGGAGTTTAAAATCTGTGGGGTTTCACTCTGTTTGAATTTGATTATGATTTGAAGTCATAAAAACTTCATCACAACTTAAAGGTCATTCGGTTAACGATTAGAAGACAAAAACTTCATCGTTAAACTAGAAACAAGTAGTGCTTAAAGTTGCTACAAACTTGTAATTAGTATTTTGATATACTAAAATTGACTGTCCTTTTGTGACAGGAAAAATGACTACTGATGGTCATGTAATTGATGGTGGGACAAGTGTAGCAGCAACGAATATTGCTACAACAAGTCGCACAACTGTGCCACATGCTATGCCACCAACAGAAAAGCCAAAAAAAATTTCGGGTATAGATTAAAAAACGTTGGCAATGGAAGATGTTCTTCTATCTGACAACTTTGTATCTTCAAAGATTTATATCTGAAGATGCTCTAGAATTGTCCGAAGAAACATTGAACAAGAAGCGATTCGTTGTAATGGAGGCATGGAAACATTTTGATTTCCTATTCATAAATTATATTCTAATTGGCCTCCAAGACGATTCATACAACGTGTAAAACAGAATGAAGACATAAAAAGAGTTGTGGAATGCGCTGGAATGAAAGTATATGACTGAGGATGCTAGAACTAAGAAATTCTTTGTTGTAAGGTTCCTTGAATACAAAATGATTAACAGTAAGACAGTCGTATCTCAAGTACAAAAATTGCAAGTTATCATCCACGATCTCCTTGCTGAAGGTATGAATATAGTGAATACCTTAGTTGAACATGTTAAATATGTTCTCAATGTTCACATGAATTTTATTATAGATTTAGTTGTGAACGAGGCCTTTCAAGTTGCTGCAATAATTGAGAAGTTGCCACCTTTGTGAAAGAACTTCAAAAATACTTGAAACACAAAAGGAAGGAGATGACAGTCGAAGACCTCGTTGCGAGGTTATGCATTGAGGAAGACAACAAAGACTCAGAAAGGAGGTCAAAAGGAAATTCTACAATGAGTAGAGCCAACATTGTAGAGGACGACCCCAACAACTCGAAGAAGCGGAAGAAAGCTGGACAACAAAGCAATCCATCTAAGAAGAAATTCAAGGGGAAGTGCTTTAATTATAGCAAGATTAGCCACATGTCAACAAATTATCGTGCCCCAAAGAAAGGCAAAAAGAAGGATCAAGCCAATATGACTGAATCCAAGAATGAAATGGATTATCTATGTGCCATTCTTTTTAAATGTAACTTGGTGGGAAATCCTAGAGAATGGTGGATAGATTCCGGTACCACCCGCCATGTTTGTGCTAGTAAAAAGTTGTTTGCTGCATTAGCTCCAGCTTAAGGTGAGGAGAAGATCTATATGGCAAACTTCGCAACTGCAAAAGTTTAAGGGATAGGAAAAATATGCTTGAAAATAACGTCAGACAAAGTGTTGACTCTCAACAACGTTCTTTATATATCGGAGTTGAGGAAGAACTTAATTTTTTATCACTTTTTAACAAAAATGGATTTAAATCTGTATTTGTTTCAATAAGATTGTACTTATTAACGGGAAGTGTATTTAGGAAAAGACTACTTCACTGAAGGTCTATTTAAGATGAATGTAATGACAGTTGAAATCAATAAAAGTTTTGGTTCTTCTTACTTGCTTGAGTTTAATGTATTGTGGCATGAACGATTAGGACATGTCAATTACAAGACTTTACGAAAACTGATTAACTTAGAAGTTTTGCTAAACTTTGAATGCAATAAATTAAAATGTCAAATATGTGTGAAATCCAAGTATGCTAAGTATCCGTATAAGTTCGTTGAAAGAAATTCCAATCCCTTAGACTTAATCCACATTGAAATTTGTGATATGAAGTCAACACCATCTCATGGTGAAAAAAAGTAATGTATATCTTTTATTGACTATTGTACTAGGTACTGTTATGTCTATTTGCTAAACAGTAAGGATGAAGCAATAAATGTGTTTAGCCAATATAAAACAGAATTTAAAAATCAGTCAGAGAAAAAGATCA
This sequence comes from Capsicum annuum, assembly GCF_002878395.1. Taxonomy (NCBI): domain Eukaryota; kingdom Viridiplantae; phylum Streptophyta; class Magnoliopsida; order Solanales; family Solanaceae; genus Capsicum; species Capsicum annuum. Next base: position 172,765,409 of record NC_061120.1, on the reverse strand, counting down.
AAATGATAAAAAGTGATAGGAGTGAAGAATATGAAACTCCATTTGCAAAAAATATGTGTAGAGTATGGAATTATCCATCAAACTACTGACCTGTATTCACCTCAATTGAATGGAATTGCGGAAAGGAAGAACCAAACCTTAAAAGAAATAATGAATTCCTTACTCATAAGTCTAGGTTTACCACAAAATTTGTGAGGGGAAACTATCCTTACAGCTAACCGAATACACAATAGAGTGCCCCATAGTATGACACTTTCAATTCCATATGAAAAATGGAAAAGAAGGAAACCCAATTTAAAATATTTCAAAGTGTGGGGGTGTAACACCCCGTATTCAAGTACGTGTATTGGCGTATTCAAGTACGTGTATTGATCTTATTTATATGGAATTAATTTTTTTTATTTTATTTATATCGGAATTTTCCCGTCGATGGTTCCATGCGAAGGTTATTGAATAAGCTTTCCAATGATATAAAGATTATAAAAAATGAATAGGTTTAGAATATAATCGAGCACATTCGAAACTATAAAATGGTGGCCGGAATATTTGGGAATAGTAAATGTGCAGGAAAATTTACTGCACACAAACTACTGAGGCCAACCGAATTTTTGGGTCAACTTCAAACGATCATAACTCCCTTAATATAATGAGTTGGGAGAGCTGCGACCTATGAAAAGAAAGATCTTTGAGTCTTCTTTCCAATTCAATTGGTTTCATCCAAATCCAACATCTGAGTAAGGAGTTATACTCGTTTTACTTGAGCCTATCAAAATAGATTTTTAGGGTCAACTTCAAACGACCATAACTCCTTGTACAAGACGAAATGGGTGGCCTACATTATATGAAATAAAAGCCCTTTGAATTATACTTCCAACTATACCAATTTCACCCAAATACGATATCGAAGCAAAGAGTTATGGTTGATCTACTTTAGCTTATCAAAACAGTCCACCAAAGGACAGATTTGACATTATTTAAATTTTAAAGGCATTTTGGTCATTTCCTATTATATTATGGATAGGAATTTGTGTATATATACATGTATATGAGTTCAAAAACTCATTTTCATCATCAATCATTGAGAAAGAACAAAACCTAGCCAAATTTGACCTTTAAATTACTTTTGATTCAACCGTATAAATTCCAAAGTAATCCGATAACTGCGTTTGTCATCTCAAGAGCTTCGAACGGCACCTATTATTTATACAAACAGGATTGCATAATCAAGAGGTGAATTCTAAGGTATGAACATTGTTTGCCTTTGTTCTTTTCCATATGTATATGTGTGATAGAGGCTTATATATATTGGTTGATATTGAAAGGTGATGGAAATAGGGTTATGGACTATTTTGCATGGTTTGGTTGTATTGAATTGTGGAAGGTGGATATGGTAATTGAGTTATGGAAGGTGGATATAATGATATACTATTGAATTGATGATTATTTATGTCTATGGCTCAATTTGGTTTAATGGATTGGTTGGAAGGATAAATGAATCCAAACTTGATATTGGAGGATGTGGTATGAATATGCATGGCATGTGAATGTAATTGGAGTATAAGAGGGTTAAAGTGACACCCTTTATGGTGTAATTAAGGCTTACTACTCAACCACTAGTTTGGTGAATTCAA